>NW_018743447.1:0-25445 GCF_001683475.1 Chenopodium quinoa | reverse complement strand
TGTTTGAATGTGTTTGACTTTCATTTGATTCAATTAGCTTTGTAGAATGTATTTGACTTTCATTTGATTCAAATAGCTTTGTTTGAATGTGTTTGACTTTCAATTGATTCAATTAGCTTTGTAGAATGTATTTTACTGTCATTTGATTCAAATAGCTTTGTTTGAATGTGTTTGAATTTCATTTAATTCAAATTGCTTTGTAGAATGCATTTCACTTTCATTTGATTTATATAACTTTGTTTGAATGTGTTTGACTTTCATTTAAATTAAAAAAGCTTTTTTTGAATGTTTTGATTTCATTTATTTAAAAGACTTTGTTTGAATGTTTGACTTTCATTTGATTCAATTAGCTTTGTAGAATGTATTTGACTTTATTTGATTTAATTAGCTTTGTTTGAATGTATTTGACTTTCATTTGATTCAAATAGCTTTTTTGAATGTGTTTGACTTTCATTTGATTCAATTAGCTTTGTTGAATGTATTTGACTTCATTTGATTCAAAATCTTTGTTTGAATGTGTTTGACTTTCATTTGATTGAAATAGCTTTGTTTGAATGTTTTGACTTTCATTTGATTCAATTAGCTTTGTAGAATGTATTTGACTTTCATTTGATTCAAATAGTTTTGTTTGAATGTGTTTAAATTTCATTTAATTCAATTTGCTTTGTAGAATGCATTTCACTTTCATTTGATTTATATAGCTTTTTTGAATGTGTTTGACTTTCATTTAAATTAAAAAGCTTTTTTGAATGTGTTTGACTTTCATTTGATTTAAAAGGCTTTGTTTGAATGTATTTGACTTTCTTTTGATTAATTAGCTTCGTAGAATGTATTTTACTTTTATTTGATTTAATTAGCTTTGTTTAAATTTATTTGACTCTCATTTGATTCAAATAGCTTTGTTTGAATGTGTTTGACTTTCATTTGATTCAATTAGCTTTGTAGAATGTATTTGACTTTCATTAGATTGAAATAGCTTTATTTGAATGTGTTTGACTTTCATTTGATTCAATTAGCTTTGTAGAATGTATTTGACTTTCATTTGATTCAAATCTTTGTTTGAATGTGTTTGACTTTCATTTGATTCAATTAGCTTTGTTTGAATGTGTTTGACTTTAATTTAATTCAATTAGCTTTGTAGGATGTATTAGACTTTTATTTGATTTAATTAGCTTTGTTTTAATGTATTTGACTCTCATTTGTTTCAAATAGCTTTGTTTAAATGTGTTTGACTTTCATTTGATTCAAATAGCTTTGTTTGAATGTGTTTGACTTTCATTTGGTTCAATTAGCTTTGTAGAATGTAATTGACTTTCATTCGATTAAAATAGCTTTGTTTGAATGTGCTTGACTTTCATTTGATTCAATTAGCTTTGTTTGAATGTTTTTACTTTTATTTGATTCAATTAGCTTTGTTGAATGTATTTGACTTTCATTTGATTCAATTAGCTTTGTTTGAATGTGTTTGACTTTCATTTGATTCAATTAGCTTTGTTTGTATTTTACTTTCATTTGATTTAATTAGCTTTGTAGAATGTATTTGACTTTCACTTGGTTCAAAGCTTTGTTGAATGTGATTGTTTGAATGTGTTTGACTTTAATTTAATTCTTTGATTTAGCTTATTTAATTCAATTAGCTTTATAGAATGTATTTGACTTCATTTGATTCAATTAGCTTTTGTTTGAATGTGTTTGACTTTCATTTGATTGCAATTAGCTTTGTAGAATGTATTTGACTTTTATTTGATTTAATTAGCTTTGTTTGAATGTGTTTGACTTTCATTTGATTCAATAGCTTTGTAGAATGTATTTGACTTTCATTTGAATCAAATAACTTTGTTTGACTGTGTTTGACTTTCATTTGATTCAATTTGCTTTGTAGAATGTATTTGACTTTCATTTTCTTCAAATAGCTTTGTTTGAATGTGTTTGACTTTCATTTGATTCAATTCGCTTTGTAGAATGTATTTGACATTCATTTAATTAAAATAGCTTTGTTTGAATGTGTTTGACTTTCATTTGATTCAATAGCATTGTTTGAATGTGTTTGACTTTTATTTGATTAGTTAGCTTTGTAGAATGTATTTGACTTCATTGATTCAAATAGCTTTGTTTGTATGTGTTTGACTTTCAATTGATTCAATTAGCTTTGTAGAATGTATTTTACTGTCATTTGATTCAAATAGCTTTGTTTGAATGTGTTTGAATTTCATTTAATTCAATTTGCTTTGTAGAATGCATTTCACTTTCATTTGATTTATATAACTTTGTTTGAATGTGTTTGACTTTCATTTAAATTAAAAAGCTTTTTTGAATTTTTGACTTTCATTTGATTTAAAAGACTTTGTTTGAATGTGTTTGACTTTCATTTGATTCAATTAGCTTTGTAGAATGTATTTGACTTATATTTGATTTAATTAGCTTTGTTTGAATGTATTTGACTTTCATTTGATTCAAAGCTTTATTTGAATGTGTTGACTTTCATTTGATTCAATTAGCTTTGTTGAATGTATTTGACTTTCATTTGATTCAAAATCTTTGTTTGAATGTGTTTGACTTTCATTTGATTCAAATAGCTTTGTTTGAATGTGTTTGACTTTCATTTGATTCAATTAGCTTTGTAGAATGTATTTGACTTTCATTTGATTCAAATAGCTTTGTTTGAATGTGTTTAAATTTCATTTAATTCAATTTGCTTTGTAGAATGCATTTCACTTTCATTTGATTTATATAGCTTTGTTTGAATGTGTTTGACTTTCATTTAAATTAAAAAGCTTTTTGAATGTGTTTGACTTTCATTTGATTTAAAAGGCTTTGTTTGAATGTATTTGACTTTCTTTTGATTTAATTAGCTTGTAGAATGTATTTTACTTTTATTTGATTTAATTAGCTTTGTTTAAATTTATTTGACTCTCATTTGATTCAAATAGCTTTGTTTGAATGTGTTTGACTTTCATTTGATTCAATTAGCTTTGTAGAATGTATTTGACTTTCATTAGATTGAAATAGCTTTATTTGAATGTGTTTGACTTTCATTTGATTCAATTAGCTTTGTAGAATGTATTTGACTTTCATTTGATTCGAAATCTTTGTTTGAATGTGTTTGACTTTCATTTGATTCAATTAGCTTTGTTTGAATGTGTTTGACTTTAATTTAATTCAATTAGCTTTTGTAGGATGTATTAGACTTTTATTTGATTTAATTAGCTTTGTTTTAATGTATTTGACTCTCATTTGTTTCAAATAGCTTTGAATGTGTTTGACTTTCATTTGATTCAAATAGCTTTGTTTGAATGTGTTGACTTTCATTTGGTTCAATTAGCTTTGTAGAATGTAATTGACTTTCATTCGATTAAAATAGCTTTGTTTGAATGTGCTTGACTTTCATTTGATTCAATTAGCTTTAATTGAATGTTTTTGACTTTTATTTGATTCAATTAGCTTTGTTGAATGTATTTGACTTTCATTTGATTCAATTAGCTTTGTTTGAATGTGTTTGACTTTCAATTGATTCAATTAGCTTTGTTTGAATGTATTTTACTTTCATTTGATTTAATTAGCTTTGTAGAATGTATTTGACTTTACTTGGTTCGAAAGCTTTGTTTGAATGTGATTGACTATTAGCTTATTTTGAATGTGTTTGACTTTAATTTAATTCGATTAGCTTATTTTTGAATTAGATTCAATTAGCTTTATAGAATGTATTTGACTTCCATTTGATTCAATAGCTTTTGTTTGAATGTGTTTGACTTTCATTTGATGCAATTAGCTTTGAAGAATGTATTTGACTTTTATTTGATTTAATTAGCTTTGTTTGAATGTGTTTGACTTTCATTTGATTCAATAAGCTTTGTAGAATGTATTTGACTTTCATTTGAATCAAATAACTTTGTTTGACTGTGTTTGACTTTCATTTGATTCAATTTGCTTTGTAGAATGTATTTGACTTTCATTTTCTTCAAATAGCTTTGTTTGAATGTGTTTGACTTTCATTTGATTCAATTCGCTTTGTAGAATGTATTTGACATTCATTTAATTAAAATAGCTTTGTTTGAATGTGTTTGACTTTCATTTGATTCAATAAGCATTGTTTGAATGTGTTTGACTTTCATTTGATTTAGTTAGCTTTGTAGAATGTATTTGACTTTCATCTGATTCAAATAGCTTTGTTTGTATGTGTTTGACTTTCAATTGATTCAATTAGCTTTGTAGAATGTATTTTACTGTCATTTGATTCAAATAGCTTTGTTTGAATGTGTTTGAATTTCATTTAATTCAATTTGCTTTGTAGAATGCATTTCACTTTCATTTGATTTATATAACTTTGTTTGAATGTGTTTGACTTTCATTTAAATTAAAAAGCTTTTTTTGAATGTTTGACTTTCATTTGATTTAAAAGACTTTGTTTGAATGTGTTTGACTTTCATTTGATTCAATTAGCTTTGTAGAATGTATTTGACTTTATTTGATTTAATTAGCTTTGTTTGAATGTTTGACTTTCATTTGATTCAAATAGCTGTTGACTTTCATTTGATTCAAGAATGTATTTGACTTTCATTTGATTCAAAATCTTTGTTTGAATGTGTTTGACTTTCATTTGATTCAAATAGCTTTGTTTGAATGTGTTTGACTTTCATTTGATTCAATTAGCTTTGTAGAATGTATTTGACTTTCATTTGATTCAAATAGCTTTGTTTGAATGTGTTTAAATTTCATTTAATTCAATTTGCTTTGTAGAATGCATTTCACTTTCATTTGATTTATATAGCTTTGTTTGAATGTGTTTGACTTTCATTTAAATTAAAAAGCTTTTTGAATGTGTTTGACTTTCATTTGATTTAAAAGGCTTTGTTTGAATGTATTTGACTTTCTTTTGATTTAATTAGCTTCGTAGAATGTATTTTTTTTATTTGATTTAATTAGCTTTGTTTAAATTTATTTGACTCTCATTTGATTCAAATAGCTTTGTTTGAATGTGTTTGACTTTCATTTGATTCAATTAGCTTTGTAGAATGTATTTGACTTTCATTAGATTGAAATAGCTTTATTTGAATGTGTTTGACTTTCATTTGATTCAATTAGCTTTGTAGAATGTATTTGACTTTCATTTGATTCGAAATCTTTGTTTGAATGTGTTTGACTTTCATTTGATTCAATTAGCTTTTTTGAATGTGTTTGACTTTAATTTAATTCAATTAGCTTTGTAGATGTATTAGACTTTATTTGATTTAATTAGCTTTGTTTTAATGTATTTGACTCTCATTTGTTTCAAATAGCTTTGTTTAAATGTGTTTGACTTTCATTTGATTCAAATAGCTTTGTTTGAATGTGTTGACTTTCATTTGTTCAATTAGCTTTGTAGAATGTAATTGACTTTCATTCGATTAAAATAGCTTTGTTTGAATGTGCTTGACTTTCATTTGATTCAATTAGCTTTAATTGAATGTTTTTGACTTTTATTTGATTCAATTAGCTTTGTTGAATGTATTTGACTTTCATTTGATTCAATTAGCTTTGTTTGAATGTGTTTGACTTTCAATTGATTCAATTAGCTTTGTTTGAATGTATTTTACTTTCATTTGATTTAATTAGCTTTGTAGAATGTATTTGACTTTTACTTGGTTCAGCTTTGTTTGAATGTGATTGACTTTAATTTAATTATATTAGCTTATTTTGAATGTGTTTGACTTTAATTTAATTCGATTAGCTTATTTTGATTTAGCTTATTTAATTTAGCTTTATAGAATGTATTTGACTTCCATTTGATTCAATAAGCTTTTGTTTGAATGTGTTTGACTTTCATTTGATGCAATTAGCTTTGAAGAATGTATTTGACTTTTATTTGATTTAATTAGCTTTGTTTGAATGTGTTTGACTTTCATTTGATTCAATAAGCTTTGTAGAATGTATTTGACTTTCATTTGAATCAAATAACTTTGTTTGACTGTGTTTGACTTTCATTTGATTCAATTTGCTTTGTAGAATGTATTTGACTTTCATTTTCTTCAAATAGCTTTGTTTGAATGTGTTTGACTTTCATTTGATTCAATTCGCTTTGTAGAATGTATTTGACATTCATTTAATTAAAATAGCTTTTGTTTGAATGTGTTTGACTTTCATTTGATTCAATAAGCATTGTTTGAATGTGTTTGACTTTCATTTGATTTAGTTAGCTTTGTAGAATGTATTTGACTTTCATTGATTCAAATAGCTTTGTTTGTATGTGTTTGACTTTCAATTGATTCAATTAGCTTGTAGAATGTATTTACTGTCATTTGATTCAAATAGCTTTGTTTGAATGTGTTTGAATTTCATTTAATTCAATTTGCTTTGTAGAATGCATTTCACTTTCATTTGATTTATATAATTTGTTTGAATGTGTTTGACTTTCATTTAAATTAAAAAGCTTTTTTTGAATGTTTTGACTTTCATTTGATTTAAAAGACTTTGTTTGAATGTGTTTGACTTTCATTTGATTCAATTAGCTTTGTAGAATGTATTTGACTTATATTTGATTTAATTAGCTTTGTTTGAATGTATTTGACTTTCATTTGATTCAAATAGCTTTATTTGAATGTGTTAGACTTTCATTTGATTCAATTAGCTTTGTGAATGTATTTGACTTTCATTTGATTCAAAATCTTTGTTTGAATGTGTTTGACTTTCATTTGATTCAAATAGCTTTGTTTGAATGTGTTTGACTTTCATTTGATTCAATTAGCTTTGTAGAATGTATTTGACTTTCATTTGATTCAAATAGCTTTGTTTGAATGTGTTTAAATTTCATTTAATTCAATTTGCTTTGTAGAATGCATTTCACTTTCATTTGATTTATATAGCTTTGTTTGAATGTGTTTGACTTTCATTTAAATTAAAAAGCTTTTTGAATGTGTTTGACTTTCATTTGATTTAAAAGGCTTTGTTTGAATGTATTTGACTTTTTGATTTAATTAGCTTCGTAGAATGTATTTTACTTTTATTTGATTTAATTAGCTTTGTTTAAATTTATTTGACTCTCATTTGATTCAAATAGCTTTGTTTGAATGTGTTTGACTTTCATTTGATTCAATTAGCTTTGTAGAATGTATTTGACTTTCATTAGATTGAAATAGCTTTATTTGAATGTGTTTGACTTTCATTTGATTCAATTAGCTTTGTAGAATGTATTTGACTTTCATTTGATTCGAAATCTTTGTTTGAATGTGTTTGACTTTCATTTGATTCAATTAGCTTTGTTTGAATGTGTTTGACTTTAATTTAATTCAATTAGCTTTGTAGGATGTATTAGACTTTTATTTGATTTAATTAGCTTTGTTTTAATGTATTTGACTCTCATTTGTTTCAAATAGCTTTGTTTAAATGTGTTTGACTTTCATTTGATTCAAATAGCTTTGTTTGAATGTGTTGACTTTCATTCAATTAGCTTTGTAGAATGTAATTGACTTTCATTCGATTAAAATAGCTTTGTTTGAATGTGCTTGACTTTCATTTGATTCAATTAGCTTTAATTGAATGTTTTTGACTTTTATTTGATTCAATTAGCTTTGTTGAATGTATTTGACTTTCATTTGATTCAATTAGCTTTGTTTGTTTGAATGTGTTTGACTTTCAATTGATTCAATTAGCTTTGTTTGAATGTATTTTACTTTCATTTGATTTAATTAGCTTTGTAGAATGTATTTGACTTTTACTTGGTTCGAAAGCTTTGTTTGAATGTGATTGACTTTAATTTAATTATATTAGCTTTTTGAATGTGTTTGACTTTAATTTAATTCGATTAGCTTATTTTGATTTAGCTTATTTAATTCAATTAGCTTTATAGAATGTATTTGACTTCCATTTGATTCAATAAGCTTTGTTTGAATGTGTTTGACTTTCATTTGATGCAATTAGCTTTGAAGAATGTATTTGACTTTATTTGATTTAATTAGCTTTGTTTGAATGTTTTGACTTTCATTTGATTCAATAAGCTTTGTAGAATGTATTTGACTTTCATTTGAATCAAATAACTTTGTTTGACTGTGTTTGACTTTCATTTGATTCAATTTGCTTTGTAGAATGTATTTGACTTTCATTTTCTTCAAATAGCTTTGTTTGAATGTGTTTGACTTTCATTTGATTCAATTCGCTTTGTAGAATGTATTTGACATTCATTTAATTAAAATAGCTTTGTTTGAATGTGTTTGACTTTCATTTGATTCAATAAGCATTGTTTGAATGTGTTTGACTTTCATTTGATTTAGTTAGCTTTGTAGAATGTATTTGACTTTCATCTGATTCAAATAGCTTTGTTTGTATGTTTGACTTTCAATTGATTCAATTAGCTTTTTGTAGAATGTATTTTACTGTCATTTGATTCAAATAGCTTTGTTTGAATGTGTTTGAATTTCATTTAATTCAATTTGCTTTGTAGAATGCATTTCACTTTCATTTGATTTATATAACTTTGTTTGAATGTGTTTGACTTTCATTTAAATTAAAAAGCTTTTTTTGAATGTTTTTGACTTTCATTTGATTTAAAAGACTTTGTTTGAATGTGTTTGACTTTCATTTGATTCAATTAGCTTTGTAGAATGTATTTGACTTATATTTGATTTAATTAGCTTTGTTTGAATGTATTTGACTTTCATTTGATTCAAATAGCTTTATTTGAATGTTTGACTTTCATTTGATTCAATTAGCTTTGTTGAATGTATTTGACTTTCATTTGATTCAAAATCTTTGTTTGAATGTGTTTGACTTTCATTTGATTCAAATAGCTTTGTTTGAATGTGTTTGACTTTCATTTGATTCAATTAGCTTTGTAGAATGTATTTGACTTTCATTTGATTCAAATAGCTTTGTTTGAATGTGTTTAAATTTCATTTAATTCAATTTGCTTTGTAGAATGCATTTCACTTTCATTTGATTATATAGCTTTGTTTGAATGTGTTTGACTTTCATTTAAATTAAAAAGCTTTTCTGAATGTGTTTGACTTTCATTTGATTTAAAAGGCTTTGTTTGAATGTATTTGACTTTCTTTGATTAATTAGCTTGTAGAATGTATTTTACTTTTATTTGATTTAATTAGCTTTTTTAAATTTATTTGACTCTCATTTGATTCAAATAGCTTTGTTTGAATGTGTTTGACTTTCATTTGATTCAATTAGCTTTGTAGAATGTATTTGACTTTCATTAGATTGAAATAGCTTTTTTGAATGTGTTTGACTTTCATTTGATTCAATTAGCTTTGTAGAATGTATTTGACTTTCATTTGATTCGAAATCTTTGTTTGAATGTGTTTGACTTTCATTTGATTCAATTAGCTTTGTTTGAATGTGTTTGACTTTAATTTAATTCAATTAGCTTTGTAGGATGTATTAGACTTTTATTTGATTTAATTAGCTTTGTTTAATGTATTTGACTCTCATTTGTTTCAAATAGCTTTGTTTAAATGTGTTTGACTTTCATTTGATTCAAATAGCTTTGTTTGAATGTGTTGACTTTCATTTGGTTCAATTAGCTTTGTAGAATGTAATTGACTTTCATTCAAATAGCTTTGTTTGAATGTGCTTGACTTTCATTTGATTCAATTAGCTTTAATTGAATGTTTTTGACTTTTATTTGATTCAATTAGCTTTGTTGAATGTATTTGACTTTCATTTGATTCAATTAGCTTTGTTGAATGTGTTTGACTTTCAATTGATTCAATTAGCTTTGTTTGAATGTTTTACTTTCATTTGATTTAATTAGCTTTGTAGAATGTATTTGACTTTTACTTTTCGAAAGCTTTGTTTGAATGTGATTGACTTTAATTTAATTATATTAGCTTTGACTTTTTTAATTCGATTAGCTTATTTTGATTTTTGAGCTTTATAGAATGTATTTGACTTCCATTTGATTCAATAAGCTTTTGTTTGAATGTGTTTGACTTTCATTTGATGCAATTAGCTTTGAAGATTGTATTTGACTTTATTTGATTTAATTAGCTTTGTTTGAATGTGTTTGACTTTCATTTGATTCAATAAGCTTTGTAGAATGTATTTGACTTTCATTTGAATCCTTTGTTTGATGTGACTTTCATTTGATTCAATTTGCTTTGTAGAATGTATTTGACTTTCATTTTCTTCAAATAGCTTTGTTTGAATGTGTTTGACTTTCATTTGATTCAAGCTTTGTAGAATGTATTTGACATTCATTTAATTAGCTTTGTTTGAATGTGTTTGACTTTCATTTGATTCAATAGCTTTGTTTGAATGTGTTTGACTTTCATTTGATTCAGTTAGCTTTGTAGAATGTATTTGACTTTCATTGATTCAAATAGCTTTGTTTGTATGTGTTTGACTTTCAATTGATTCAATTAGCTTTGTAGAATGTATTTTACTGTCATTTAATTCAAATAGCTTTGTTTGAATGTGTTTGAATTTCATTTAATTCAATTTGCTTTGTAGAATGCATTTCACTTTCATTTGATTTATATAACTTTGTTTGATGTGTTTGACTTTCATTTAAATTAAAAAGCTAATTTTGACTTTCATTTGATTTAAAAGACTTTGTTTGAATGTGTTTGACTTTCATTTGATTCAATTAGCTTTGTAGAATGTATTTGACTTATATTTGATTTAATTAGCTTTGTTTGAATGTATTTGACTTTCATTTGATTCAAATAGCTTTATTTGAATGTGTTTGACTTTCATTTGATTCAATTAGCTTTGTTGAATGTTTTGACTTTCATTTGATTCAAAATCTTTGTTTGAATGTGTTTGACTTTCATTTGATTGAAATAGCTTTGTTTGAATGTGTTTGACTTTCATTTGATTCAATTAGCTTTGTAGAATGTATTTGACTTTCATTTGATTCAAATAGTTTGTTTGAATGTGTTTAAATTTCATTTAATTCAATTTGCTTTGTAGAATGCATTTCACTTTCATTTGATTTATATAGCTTTTTTGAATGTGTTTGACTTTCATTTAAATTAAAAAGCTTTTTGAATGTGTTTGACTTTCATTTGATTTAAAAGGCTTTGTTTGAATGTATTTGACTTTCTTTTGATTTAATTAGCTTCGTAGAATGTATTTTACTTTTATTTGATTTAATTAGCTTTGTTTAAATTTATTTGACTCTCATTTGATTCAAATAGCTTTGTTTGAATGTGTTTGACTTTCATTTGATTCAATTAGCTTTGTAGAATGTATTTGACTTTCATTAGATTGAAATAGCTTTATTTGAATGTGTTTGACTTTCATTTGATTCAATTAGCTTTGTAGAATGTATTTGACTTTCATTTGATTCAAAATCTTTGTTTGAATGTGTTTGACTTTCATTTGATTCAATTAGCTTTGTTTGAATGTGTTTGACTTTAATTTAATTCAATTAGCTTTGTAGGATGTATTAGACTTTTATTTGATTTAATTAGCTTTGTTTTAATGTATTTGACTCTCATTTGTTTCAGCTTTGTTTAAATGTGTTTGACTTTCATTTGATTCAAATAGCTTTGTTTGAATGTGTTGACTTTCATTCAATTAGCTTTGTAGAATGTAATTGACTTTCATTCGATTAAAATAGCTTTGTTTAAATGTGCTTGACTTTCATTTGATTCAATTAGCTTTGTTTGAATGTTTTTGACTTTATTTGATTCAATTAGCTTTGTTGAATGTATTTGACTTTCATTTGATTCAATTAGCTTTGTTTGAATGTGTTTGACTTTCATTTGATTCAATTAGCTTTGTTTGAATGTATTTTACTTTCATTTGATTTAATTAGCTTTGTAGAATGTATTTGACTTTCACTTGGTTCGAAAGCTTTGTTTGAATGTGATTGACTTTAATTTAATTATATTAGTTTGAATGTGTTTGACTTTAATTTAATTCGATTAGCTTTTTTTGATTTAGCTTATTTAATTCAATTAGCTTTATAGAATGTATTTGACTTCCATTTGATTCAATTAGCTTTTGTTTGAATGTGTTTGACTTTCATTTGATGCAATTAGCTTTGTAGAATGTATTTGACTTTTATTTGATTTAATTAGCTTTGTTTGAATGTGTTTGACTTTCATTTGATTCAATAAGCTTTGTAGAATGTATTTGACTTTCATTTGAATCAAATAACTTTGTTTGACTGTGTTTGACTTTCATTTGATTCAATTTTTGCTTTGTAGAATGTATTTGACTTTCATTTTCTTCAAATAGCTTTGTTTGAATGTGTTTGACTTTCATTTGATTCAATTAGCTTTGTAGAATGTATTTGACTTATATTTGATTTAATTAGCTTTGTTTGAATGTATTTGACTTTCATTTGATTCAAATAGCTTTATTTGAATGTGTTTGACTTTCATTTGATTCAATTAGCTTTGTTGAATGTATTTGACTTTCATTTGATTCAAATCTTTGTTTGAATGTGTTTGACTTTCATTTGATTCAAATAGCTTTGTTGAATGTGTTTGACTTTCATTTGATTCAATTAGCTTTGTAGAATGTATTTGACTTTCATTTGATTCAAATAGCTTTGTTTGAATGTGTTTAATTTCATTTAATTCAATTTGCTTTGTAGAATGCATTTCACTTTCATTTGATTTATATAGCTTTGTTTGAATGTGTTTGACTTTCATTTAAATTAAAAAGCTTTTTTGAATGTGTTTGACTTTCATTTGATTTAAAAGGCTTTGTTTGAATGTATTTGACTTTCTTTTGATTTAATTAGCTTGTAGAATGTATTTTACTTTTATTTGATTTAATTAGCTTTGTTTAAATTTATTTGACTCTCATTTGATTCAAATAGCTTTGTTTGAATGTGTTTGACTTTCATTTGATTCAATTAGCTTTGTAGAATGTATTTGACTTTCTTGAAATAGCTTTTTTGAATGTGTTTGACTTTCATTTGATTCAATTAGCTTTGTAGAATGTATTTGACTTTCATTTGATTCGAAATCTTTGTTTGAATGTGTTTGACTTTCATTTGATTCAATTAGCTTTGTTTGAATGTGTTTGACTTTAATTTAATTCAATTAGCTTTGTAGATGTATTAGACTTTTATTTGATTTAATTAGCTTTGTTTTAATGTATTTGACTCTCATTTGTTTCAAATAGCTTTGTTTAAATGTGTTTGACTTTCATTTGATTCAAATAGCTTTGTTTGAATGTGTTGGACTTTCATTTGGTTCAATTAGCTTTGTAGAATGTAATTGACTTTCATTCGATTAAAATAGCTTTGTTTAAATGTGCTTGACTTTCATTTGATTCAATTAGCTTTGTTTGAATGTTTTTGACTTTATTTGATTCAATTAGCTTTGTTGAATGTATTTGACTTTCATTTGATTCAATTAGCTTTGTTTGAATGTGTTTGACTTTCAATTGATTCAATTAGCTTTGTTTGAATGTATTTTACTTTCATTTGATTTAATTAGCTTTGTAGAATGTATTTGACTTTCACTTGTTCGAAAGCTTTGTTTGAATGTGATTGACTTTAATTTAATTATATTAGCTTATTTTGAATGTGTTTGACTTTAATTTAATTCGATTAGCTTATTTTGATTTAGCTTATTTAATTCAATTAGCTTTATAGAATGTATTTGACTTCCATTTGATTCAATTAGCTTTTGTTTGAATGTTTTGACTTTCATTTGATGCAATTAGCTTTGTAGAATGTATTTGACTTTTATTTGATTTAATTAGCTTTTGAATGTGTTTGACTTTCATTTGATTCAATAAGCTTTGTAGAATGTATTTGACTTTCATTTGAATCAAATAACTTTGTTTGACTGTGTTTGACTTTCATTTGATTCAATTTGCTTTGTAGAATGTATTTGACTTTCATTTTCTTCAAATAGCTTTGTTTGAATGTGTTTGACTTTCATTTGATTCAATTCGCTTTGTAGAATGTATTTGACATTCATTTAATTAAATAGCTTTTTTTGAATGTCTTTGACTTTCATTTGATTCAATAAGCTTTGTTTGAATGTGTTTGACTTTCATTTGATTCAGTTAGTTTGTAGAATGTATTTGACTTTCATCTGATTCAAATAGCTTTTTTATGTGTTTGACTTTCAATTGATTCAATTAGCTTTGTAGAATGTATTTTACTGTCATTTGATTCAAATAGCTTTGTTTGAATGTGTTTGAATTTCATTTAATTCAATTTGCTTTGTAGAATGCATTTCACTTTCATTTGATTTATATAACTTTGTTTGAATGTGTTTGACTTTCATTTAAATTAAAAAGCTTTTTTTGAATGTTTTTGACTTTCATTTGATTTAAAAGACTTTGTTTGAATGTGTTTGACTTTCATTTGATTCAATTAGCTTTGTAGAATGTATTTGACTTTATTTGATTTAATTAGCTTTGTTTGAATGTATTTGACTTTCATTTGATTCAAATAGCTTTATTTGAATGTGTTGACTTTCATTTGATTCAATTAGCTTTGTTGAATGTATTTGACTTTCATTTGATTCAAAATCTTTGTTTGAATGTGTTTGACTTTCATTTGATTCAAATAGCTTTGTTTGAATGTTTGACTTTCATTTGATTCAATTAGCTTTGTAGAATGTATTTGACTTTCATTTGATTCAAATAGCTTTGTTTGAATGTGTTTAAATTTCATTTAATTCAATTTGCTTTGTAGAATGCATTTCACTTTCATTTGATTTATATAGCTTTGTTTGAATGTGTTTGACTTTCATTTAAATTAAAAAGCTTTTCTGAATGTGTTTGACTTTCATTTGATTTAAAAGGCTTTGTTTGAATGTATTTGACTTTCTTTTGATTTAATTAGCTTGTAGAATGTATTTTACTTTTATTTGATTTAATTAGCTTTGTTTAAATTTATTTGACTCTCATTTGATTCAAATAGCTTTGTTTGAATGTGTTTGACTTTCATTTGATTCAATTAGCTTTGTAGAATGTATTTGACTTTCATTAGATTGAAATAGCTTTATTTGAATGTGTTTGACTTTCATTTGATTCAATTAGCTTTGTAGAATGTATTTGACTTTCATTTGATTCGAAATCTTTGTTTGAATGTGTTTGACTTTCATTTGATTCAATTAGCTTTGTTTGAATGTGTTTGACTTTAATTTAATTCAATTAGCTTTGTAGGATGTATTACTTTTATTTGATTTAATTAGCTTTGTTTTAATGTATTTGACTCTCATTTGTTTCAAATAGCTTTGTTTAAATGTGTTTGACTTTCATTTGATTCAAATAGCTTTGTTTGAATGTGTTGACTTTCATTTGGTTCAATTAGCTTTGTAGAATGTAATTGACTTTCATTCGATTAAAATAGCTTTGAATGTGCTTGACTTTCATTTGATTCAATTAGCTTTAATTGAATGTTTTTGACTTTTTTGATTCAATTAGCTTTGTTGAATGTATTTGACTTTCATTTGATTCAATTAGCTTTGTTTGAATGTGTTTGACTTTCAATTGATTCAATTAGCTTTGTTTGAATGTATTTTACTTTCATTTGATTTAATTAGCTTTGTAGAATGTATTTGACTTTTACTTGGTTCGAAAGCTTTTTTGAATGTGATTGTTTGAATGTGTTTGACTTTAATTTAATTCGATTAGCTTTGATTTGCTTATTTAATTCAATTAGCTTTATAGAATGTATTTGACTTCATTTGATTCAATAAGCTTTGTTTGAATGTGTTTGACTTTCATTTGATGCAATTAGCTTTGAAGAATGTATTTGACTTTTATTTGATTTAATTAGCTTTGTTTGAATGTGTTTGACTTTCATTTGATTCAATAAGCTTTGTAGAATGTATTTGACTTTCATTTGAATCAAATAACTTTGTTTGACTGTGTTTGACTTTCATTTGATTCAATTTGCTTTGTAGAATGTATTTGACTTTCATTTTCTTCAAATAGCTTTGTTTGAATGTGTTTGACTTTCATTTGATTCAATTTGCTTTGTAGAATGTGACATTCATTTAATTAAAATAGCTTTGTTTGAATGTGTTTGACTTTCATTTGATTCAATAAGCTTTGTTTGAATGTGTTTGACTTTCATTTGATTTTAGCTTTGTAGAATGTATTTGACTTTCATTGATTCAAATAGCTTTGTTTTATGTGTTTGACTTTCAATTGATTCAATTAGCTTTGTAGAATGTATTTTACTGTCATTTGATTTTATAACTTTCTTTGAATGCGTTTGACTTTCATTTAAATTAAAAAGCTTTTTTTGAATGTTTTTGACTTTCATTTGATTTAAAAGCTTTGTTTGAATGTGTTTGACTTTCATTTGATTCAATTAGCTTTGTAGAATGTATTTGACTTATATTTGATTTAATTAGCTTTGTTTGAATGTATTTGACTTTCATTTGATTCAAATAGCTTTATTTGAATGTGTTTGACTTTCATTTGATTCAATTAGCTTTGTTGAATGTATTTGACTTTCATTTGATTCAAAATCTTGTTTGAATGTGTTTGACTTTCATTTGATTCAAATAGCTTTGTTTGAATGTGTTTGACTTTCATTTGATTCAATTAGCTTTGTAGAATGTATTTGACTTTCATTTGATTCAAATAGCTTTATTTGAATGTGTTTGACTTTCATTTGATTCAAATAGCTTTTGAATGTGTTTGACTTCATTTGATTCAATTAGCTTTTAGAATGTATTTGACTTTCATTTGATTCAATTAGCTTTGTTTGAATGAGTTTGACTTTCATTTGATTCAATTAGCTTTGTAGAATGTATTTTACTTTTATTTTATTTAATTAGCTTTATTTGAATTTATTTGACTCTCATTTGATTCAAACAGCTTTGCTGAATGTGTTTGACTTTCATTTGATTCAATTAGCTTTGTAGAATGTATTTGACTTTCATTTGATTCAAATAGCTTTATTTGAATGTGTTTGACTTTCATTTGATTCAATTAGCTTTGTAGAATGTATTTGACTTTCATTTGATTCAAAATCTTTGTTTGAATGTGTTTGACTTTCATTTGATTCAAATAGCTTTGTTTGAATGTGTTTGACTTTCATTTGATTCAATTAGCTTTGTAGAATGTATTTGACTTTATTTGATTTAATTAGCTTTGTTTGAATGTATTTGACTTTCATTGATTCCTTTATTTGAATGTGTTTGACTTTCATTTGATTCAATTAGCTTTGTTGAATGTATTTGACTTTCATTTGATTTTGTTTGAATGTGTTTGACTTTCATTTGATTCAAATAGCTTTTTGAATGTTTGACTTTCATTTGATTCAATTAGCTTTGTAGAATGTATTTGACTTTCATTTGATTCAAATAGCTTTTTTGAATGTGTTTGACTTTCATTTGGTTTGAATGTGTTTGACTTCATTTGATTCAATTAGCTTTGTAGAATGTATTTGACTTTCATTTGATTCAATTAGCTTTGTTTGATTTTGACTTTCATTTGATTCAATTAGCTTTGTTGTTTACTTTTATTTTATTTAATTAGCTTTGTTTGAATTTATTTGACTCTCATTTGATTCAAACAGCTTTGCTCGAATGTGTTTGACTTTCATTTGATTCAATTAGCTTTGTAGAATGTATTTAACTTTCATTTGATTCAATAGCTTTATTTGAATGTGTTTGACTTTCATTTGATTCAATTAGCTTTGTGAATGTATTTGACTTTCATTTGTGTTTGAATGTGTTTGACTTTCATTTGATTCAAATAGCTTTGTTTGAATGTGTTTGACTTTCATTTGATTCAATTAGCTTTGTGTATTTGACTTTCATTGAGTCAAATAACTTTGTTTGACTGTGTTTGACTTTCATTTGTTCAATTTGCTTTGTAGAATGTATTTGACTTTCATTTCTTCAAATAGCTTTGTTTGAATGTGTTTCACTTTCATTTGATTCAATTAGCTTTGTAGAATGTATTTGACATTCAAATAGCTTTGTTTGAATGTGTTTGACTTTCATTTGATTCAATTAGCTTTGTTTGAATGTGTTTGACTTTCATTTGATTCAATTAGCTTTGTAGAATGTATTTGACTTTCATTTGATTCAAATAGCTTTGTTTGAATGTGTTTGACTTTCAATTGATTCAATTAGCTTTGTAGAATGTATTTTACTGTCATTTGATTCAAATAGCTTTGTTTGAATGTGTTTGAATTTCATTTAATTCAATTTGCTTTGTAGAATGCATTTCACTTTCATTTGATTTATATAACTTTGTTTGAATGTGTTTGACTTTCATTTAAATTAAAAAGCTTTTTTTGAATGTTTTTGACTTTCATTTGATTTAAAAGACTTTGTTTGAATGTGTTTGACTTTCATTTGATTCAATTAGCTTTGTAGAATGTATTTGACTTATATTTGATTTAATTAGCTTTGTTTGAATGTATTTGACTTTCATTTGATTCAAATAGCTTTATTTGAATGTGTTTGACTTTCATTTGATTCAATTAGCTTTGTTGATGTATTTGACTTTCATTTGATTCAAAATCTTGTTAGAATGTGTTTGACTTTCATTTGATTCAAATAGCTTTGTTTGAATGTGTTTGACTTTCATTTGATTCAATTAGCTTTGTAGAATGTATTTTCATTTGATTCAAATAGCTTTATTTGAATGTTTGACTTTCATTTGATTCAAATAGCTTTATTTGAATGTGTTTGACTTTCATTTGATTCAATTAGCTTTGTAGAATGTATTTGACTTTCATTTATTCAATTAGCTTTGTTTGAATGTTTGACTTTCATTTGATTCAATTAGCTTTGTAGAATGTATTTACTTTTATTTTATTTAATTAGCTTTGTTTGAATTTATTTGACTCTCATTTGATTCAAACAGCTTTGCTCGAATGTGTTTGACTTTCATTTGATTCAATTTGCTTTGTAGAATGTATTTGACTTTCATTTGATTCAAATAGCTTTATTTGAATGTGTTTGACTTTCATTTGATTCAATTAGCTTTGTAGAATGTATTTGACTTTCATTTGATTCAAAATCTTTGTTTGAATGTGTTGACTTTTTGATTCATTTTAGCTTTGTTTGAATGTGTTTGACTTTCATTTGATTCAATTAGCTTTGTAAAATGTATTTGACTTTATTTGAGTCAAATACTTTGTTTGACTGTTTGACTTTCATTTGTTTCAATTTGCTTTGTAGAATGTATTTGACTTTCATTTTCTTCAAATAGCTTTGTTTGAATGTGTTTCACTTTCATTTGATTCAATTAGCTTTGTAGAATGTATTTGACATTCATTTTATTAAATAGCTTTGTTTGAATGTGTTTGACTTTCATTTGATTCAATTAGCTTTGTTTGAATGTGTTTGACTTTCATTTGATTCAATTAGCTTTGTAGAATGTATTTGACTTTCATTTGATTCAAATAGCTTTGTTTGAATGTGTTTGACTTTCAATTGATTCAATTAGCTTTGTAGAATGTATTTTACTGTCATTTGATTCAAATAGCTTTGTTTGAATAGGTTTGAATTTCATTTAATTCAATTTGCTTTGTAGAATGCATTTGACTTTCATTTGATTTATAACTTTGTTTGAATGTGTTTGACTTTCATTTAATTAAAAAGCTTTTTTTGAATGTTTTTGACTTTCATTTGATTTAAAAGACTTTGTTTGAATGTGTTTGACTTTCATTTGATTCAATTAGCTTTGTAGAATGTATTTGACTTATATTTGATTTAATTAGCTTTGTTTGAATGTATTTGACTTTCATTTGATTCAAATAGCTTTATTTGAATGTGTTTGACTTTCATTTGATTCAATTAGCTTTGTTGATGTGGATTTAAACCCCTTAACTTAATAAAGAATCTAAAATCACACAAGTAACACAAGCCCTTCGAATTTCCTAAGAAAATCGAACAACTTAAGAATAACGAACCGGATATGACTTTGAAAACGACCACTCCTGGAACGAATTCAACGCCTCTCAAATTACCTAGACCACTCCTGGAACTAAGTACTTTGATGAACAAAACTTAGACTACTCCTAGAACTAAGAATTGAACGTTCTAATTATCAAAACAACTCCTTGAATTGAAAACTAGCAAAAGAATTTGTAAGCAATTAAGCAAAACAAACAATTAACTTGAATTTTAATGATTTTCGAATGTTCTGAAAAATCACGAAAATTACATTATTTATAGACTAAAACTAACTATTCCTAAGTCTATTCGAACTAGGAAAAAACCCTAGCCTTGATCCCCAAGTATCCTAGATAGAATAGGAGAACCAATTCTAATGGAACTAGGAAACTAGTAATAAGACTAGTTCTAATTAACCTAAAACTTCTTAAAACAATTCCTAATTGACTTAGAAATTATTTAAAACTAAATTAACAGAAATTAAGAAGATTCCTAATTGCTTAAACCAAGAAAAACCCTTTCAAGTGAAAGGTAAAAACTTGCAAGCAAAAACTCTAGAAAAAACTAAGTTAGGAAAATCTTTCTTTTCGTACTGCCGCCGAACCACCACCTCACGCGCCGCCATCATCGACACGCGCCCACCGCCGTGTAGCTGGACTCAGGCCGGAGCTAGGGAGCCGGCGCGTGGCACCCAGATCGGCGCGTCGCCGCCGCTGCCGTCGTCGGAACCCAACTGGACCTTGACTTCTTCTTCAATGGCTGCGCATGTTAACCATTCTTGATTCTTTACTCCAAGCTCAAACCCTATTGGCCTTAAAACCAATATGATTGGCTCTTCAAAAGAATTTCCCTCTTGATCCACATCATTTGTTGAATGTATTTTGACTTTCATTTGATTCAAAATCTTTGTTTGAATGTGTTTGACTTTCATTTGATTCAAATAGCTTTGTTTGAATGTGTTTGACTTTCATTTGATTCAATTAGCTTTGTAGAATGTATTTAACATTCATTTGATTCAAATAGCTTTATTTGAATGTGTTTGACATTCATTTGATTCAAAAGCTTTTTTGAATGTGTTTGACTTTCATTTGATTCAATTAGCTTTGTAGAATGTATTTGACTTTCATTTGATTCAATTAGCTTTGTTTGAATGAGTTTGACTTTCATTTGATTCAATTAGCTTTGTAGAATGTATTTTACTTTTATTTTATTTAATTAGCTTTGTTTGAATTTATTTGACTCTCATTTGATTCAAACAGCTTTGCTCGAATGTTTTGACTTTCATTTGATTCAATTTGCTTTGTAGAATGTATTTGACTTTCATTTGATTCAAATAGCTTTATTTGAATGTGTTTGACTTTCATTTGATTCAATTAGCTTTGTAGAATGTATTTGACTTTCATTTGATTCAAAATCTTTGTTTGAATGTGTTTGACTTTCATTTGATTCAAATAGCTTTGTTTGAATGTGTTTGACTTTCATTTGATTCAATTAGCTTTGTAAAATGTATTTGACTTTCATTTAAGTCAAATAACTTTGTTTGACTGTGTTTGACTTTCATTTGTTTCAATTTGCTTTGTAGAATGTATTTGACTTTCATTTTCTTCAATAGCTTTGTTTGAATGTGTTTCCACTTTCATTTGATTCAATTAGCTTTGTAGAATGTATTTGACATTCATTTTATTAAAATAGCTTTGTTTGAATGTGTTTGACTTTCATTTGATTCAATTAGCTTTGTTTGAATGTGTTTGACTTTCATTTGATTCAATTAGCTTTGTAGAATGTATTTGACTTTCATTTGATTCAAATAGCTTTTGTTTGAATGTGTTTGACTTTCAATTGATTCAATTAGCTTTGTAGAATGTATTTTACTGTCATTTGATTCAAATAGCTTTGTTTGAATGTGTTTGAATTTCATTTAATTCAATTTGCTTTGTAGAATGCATTTCACTTTCATTTGATTTATATAACTTTGTTTGAATGTGTTTGACTTTCATTTAAATTAAAAAGCTTTTTTTGAATGTTTTTGACTTTCATTTGATTTAAAAGACTTTGTTTGAATGTGTTTGACTTTCATTTGATTCAATTAGCTTTGTAGAATGTATTTGACTTATATTTGATTTAATTAGCTTTGTTTGAATGTATTTGACTTTCATTTGATTCAAATAGCTTTATTTGAATGTGTTTGACTTTCATTTGATTCAATTAGCTTTGTTGAATGTATTTGACTTTCATTGATTTCACTTTCATTTGATTCAAAATAGCTTTGTTTGAATGTGTTTGACTTTCATTTGATTCAATTAGCTTTGTAGAATGTATTTAACATTCATTTGATTCAAATAGCTTTATTTGAATGTGTTTGACATTCATTTGATTCAAATAGCTTTATTTGAATGTGTTTGACTTTCATTTGATTCAATTAGCTTTGAATGTATTTGACTTTCATTTGATTCAATTAGCTTTGTTTGAATGAGTTTGACTTTCATTTGATTCAATTAGCTTTGTAGAATGTATTACTTTTATTTATTTAATTAGCTTTGTTTGAATTTATTTGACTCTCATTTGATTCAAACAGCTTTGCTCGAATGTGTTTGACTTTCATTTGATTCAATTTGCATGTATTTGACTTTCATTTGATTCAAATAGCTTATTTGAATGTGTTTGACTTTCATTTGATTCAATTAGCTTTGTAGAATGTATTTTGACTTCATTTGATTCAAAATCTTTGTTTGAATGTGTTTGACTTTCATTTGATTCAAATAGCTTTGTTTGAATGTGTTTGACTTTCATTTGATTCAATTAGCTTTGTAAAATGTATTTGACTTTCATTTAAGTCAAATAACTTTGTTTGACTGTGTTTGACTTTCATTTGTTTCAATTTGCTTTGTAGAATGTATTTGACTTCATTTTCTTCAAATAGCTTTGTTTGAATGTGTTTCACTTTCATTTGATTCAATTAGCTTTGTAGAATGTATTTGACATTCATTTTATTAAAATAGCTTTGTTTGAATGTGTTTGACTTTCTTTGATTCAATTAGCTTTGTTTGAATGTGTTTGACTTTCATTTGATTCAATTAGCTTTGTAGAATGTATTTGACTTTCATTTGATTCAAATAGCTTTGTTTGAATGTGTTTGACTTTCAATTGATTCAATTAGCTTTTAGAATGTATTTTACTGTCATTTGATTCAAATAGCTTTGTTTGAATGTGTTTGAATTTCATTTAATTCAATTTGCTTTGTAGAATGCATTTCACTTTCATTTGATTTATATAACTTTGTTTGAATGTGTTTGACTTTTATTTAAATTAAAAAGCTTTTTTTGAATGTTTTTGACTTTCATTTGATTTAAAAGACCTTGTTTGAATGTGTTTGACTTTCATTTGATTCAATTAGCTTTGTAGAATGTATTTGACTTATATTTGATTTAATTAGCTTTGTTTGAATGTATTTGACTTTCATTTGATTCAAATAGCTTTATTGAATGTGTTTGACTTTCATTTGATTCAATTAGCTTTGTTGAATGTATTTGACTTTCATTTGATTCAAAATCTTTGTTTGAATGTGTTTGACTTTCATTTGATTCAAATAGCTTTGTTTGAATGTGTTTGACTTTCATTTGATTCAATTAGCTTTGTAGAATGTATTTGACTTTCATTTGATTCAAATAGCTTTGTTTGAATGTGTTTGACTTTCAATTGATTCAATTAGCTTTGTAGAATGTGTTTGACTGTAATTTGATTCAAATAGCTTTGTTGGAATGTGTTTAAATTTCATTTAATTCAATTTGCTTTGTAGAATGCATTTCACTTTCATTTGATTTATATAGCTTTGTTTGAATGTGTTTGACTTTCATTTAAATTAAAAAGCTTTTTTGAATGTGTTTGACTTTCTTTTGATTTAAAAGGCTTTGTTTGAATGTATTTGACTTTCTTTTGATTTAATTAGCTTCGTAGAATGTATTTTACTTTTATTTGATTTAATTAGCTTTGTTTAAATTTATTTGACTCTCATTTGATTCAAATAGCTTTGTTTGAATGTGTTTGACTTTCATTTGATTCAATTAGCTTTGTAGAATGTATTTGACTTTCATTAGATTGAAATAGCTTTATTTGAATGTGTTTGACTTTCATTTGATTCAATTAGCTTTGTAGAATGTATTTGACTTTCATTTGATTCGAAATCTTTGTTTGAATGTGTTTGACTTTCATTTGATTCAATTAGCTTTGTTTGAATGTGTTTGACTTTAATTTAATTCAATTAGCTTTTAGGATGTATTAGACTTTTATTTGATTTAATTAGCTTTGTTTTAATGTATTTGACTCTCATTTTTTTCAAATAGCTTTGTTTAAATGTGTTTGACTTTCATTTGATTCAAATAGCTTTGTTTGAATGTGTTGGACTTTCATTTGGTTCAATTAGCTTTGTAGAATGTAATTGACTTTCATTCGATTAAAATAGCTTTGTTTGAATGTGCTTGACTTTCATTTGATTCAATTAGCTTTGTTTGAATGTTTTGACTTTCATTTGATTCAATTAGCTTTGTTGAATGTATTTGACTTTCATTTGATTCAATTAGCTTTGTTTGAATGTGTTGACTTTCATTTGGTTCAATTAGCTTTGTAGAATGTAATTGACTTTCATTCGATTTAAATAGCTTTTTTGAATGTGCTTGACTTTCATTTTATTCAATTAGCTTTGTTTGAATGTTTTGACTTTCATTTGATTCAATTAGCTTTGTTGAATGTATTTGACTTTCATTTGATTCAAAATCTTTGTTTGAATGTGTTTGACTTTCATTTGATTCAAATAGCTTTGTTTGAATGTGTTTGACTTTCATTTGATTCAATTAGCTTTGTAGAATGTATTTGACTTTCATTTGATTCAAATAGCTTTGTTTGAATGTGTTTGACTTTCATTGATTCAATTAGCTTTGTAGAATGTGTTTGACTGTAATTTGATTCAAATAGCTTTGTTTGAATGTGTTTAAATTTCATTTAATTCAATTTGCTTTGTAGAATGCATTTCCCTTTCATTTGATTTATATAGCTTTGTTTGAATGTGTTTGACTTTCATTTAAATTAAAAAGCTTTTTTTGAATGTGTTTGACTTTCTTTTGATTTTAAAAGGCTTTGTTTGAATGTATTTGACTTTCTTTTGATTTAATTAGCTTCGTAGAATGTATTTTACTTTTATTTGATTTAATTAGCTTTGTTTAAATTTATTTGACTCTCATTTGATTCAAATAGCTTTGTTCGAATGTGTTTGACTTTCATTTGATTCAATTAGCTTTGTAGAATGTATTTGACTTTCATTAGATTGAAATAGCTTTATTTGAATGTGTTGACTTTCATTTGATTCAATTAGCTTTGTAGAATGTATTTGACTTTCATTTGATTCGAAATCTTTGTTTGAATGTGTTTGACTTTCATTTGATTCAATTAGCTTTGTTTGAATGTGTTTGACTTTAATTTAATTCGATTAGCTTTGTAGGATGTATTAGACTTTTATTTAATTTAATTAGCTTTGTTTTAATGTATTTGACTCTCATTTGTTTCAAATAGCTTTGTTTAAATGTGTTTGACTTTCATTTGATTCAAATAGCTTTGTTTGAATGTGTTGGACTTTCATTTGGTTCAATTAGCTTTGTAGAATGTAATTGACTTTCATTC
>NW_018743446.1:0-47818 GCF_001683475.1 Chenopodium quinoa | reverse complement strand
CTCACGCGCTGCCATCATCGACACGCGCCCACCGCCGTGTAGCTGGACTCAGGCCGGAGCTAGGGAGCCGGCGCGTGGCACCCAGATCGGCGCGTCGCCGCCGCTGCCGTCGTCGGAACCCAACTGGACCTTGACTTCTTCTTCAATGGCTGCGCATGTTAACCATTCTTGATTCTTTACTCCAAGCTCAAACCCTATTGGCCTTAAAACCAATATGATTGGCTCTTCAAAAGAATTTCCCTCTTGATCCACATCATTCTCCCCTCTTCAAAAGAATTTGTCCTCAAATTCGCATCATCCATGTAAGGAGAACAATTCCATGAAACCATCCAAATTCGACGAATACAAGCCAAAAGAACTATTACCTCAACGCTAGCAATTTTAAGCAATGTAACAACATCACCACGAGCAAGGCAATATTTTAGAAACAACCAATTCTCAATTTGGTCCTTGGTCTTCGAAGTTGACCATAAGAACACTTTAGGCTTCATGATATTTTTCTCATGTATGACTAACAATTTCTTCTCTTTATGCATGCCTAATGAATCCACCACTTCTAAAGAAACCATTAAATTATTATCTTGATTCACGAATGGCTCCTCATAGTATCAAAAACCTTTCCGACACCACCATTGGTAGATCATTATGAATAATCTGATCTTGAACAACGTCACACACAATTGGAACATCAATTGTTTCACTCACCTTTTCTTCGAGCTCTTTAGCACCTACATGTTCCTCTTCCTTATCCTTTTGACAATCTTCCTCCATCTCTTTAACTTTAACGCGGCATGGAATAATAGTTAAAGGAATAAGTTTGAACCTCTTGTTTCCCACCTTGACCGAATATGTGTTGGCCACACCATCATGTTTAACATGTCGATCAAATTGCCATGGTCTTCCTAAAAGAACGTGACAAGCACTCATAGGAATCACATCGCACCATAATTCTTCCTTGTAATTGCCAATGGAGAAATTCACCAAAGCTTGTTGTTCTACATGAAAACCCATAGAATTATCTAGCCAACCCAACGTATATGGTTTTTCATGATCTCTTGTAGGAAGTTGGAGTTAGTAACCATCTCTGTAGACGCTACATTGGTACACGAACCACTATCAATGATCACCCTACAAGTTCTATCAACAACTTTGCATCGAGTATGAAACAAACTATCTTGTTGACCTTGAAAAATAATTTCTTCATGTAAATTCAGTCGCTCATAAGCATATGTTTGTTACCAAAGCCAAAATCTACGTTATCATCTTCATGTTTTTTCTTCTTTTTATGACCTTGAAGTAACTTTGCAAATTCATCCATAGATTTTCGGATCCCTTCCTCCATAATTATGTGAAAAAAACAGAAATAAAAGAAACCTTATCCACACAGGTAATCCCACAAAAATCGCAACACAACTTGGAAAAATCGCACACAAACGAGCAGTAAGTATTAAATCGGGGCCAAAACTGACACAGTTCGGAAAACAGTCCAGTTTAATAGCAAACGAACTCGAAAAATTCCGAAATTTCACAGGCAGAAAATTAGACAAAATTTCACCCAAAATCAAAAAAAGAATCACCTGAAAAGACCTTGTAACGAAGGAGAACGAGCCTTCTGAAGTTGACAGAAAAACTGGTTATCCGAGAACAAGTGCGATTTGATGAACGAATTGTTGAACGATCAAAACCCTGAAATCTGATACCAATTTGATGTGGATTTAAACCCCTTAACTTAATAAAGAATCTAAAATCACACAAGTAAACACAAGCCCTTCGAATTTCCTAAGAAAATCGAACAACTTAAGAATAACGAACCGGATATGACTTTGAAAACGACCACTCCTGGAACGAATTCAACGCCTCTCAAATTACCTAGACCACTCCTGGAACTAAGTACTTTGATGAACAAAACTTAGACTACTCCTAGAACTAAGAATTGAACGTTCTAATTATCAAAACAACTCCTTGAATTGAAAACTAGCAAAAGAATTTGTAAGCAATTAAGCAAAACAAACAATTAACTTGAATTTTAATGATTTTCGAATGTTCTGAAAAATCACGAAAATTACATTATTTATAGACTAAAAACTAACTATTCCTAAGTCTATTCGAACTAGGAAAAAAACCCTAGCCTTGATCCCCAAGTATCCTAGATAGAATAGGAGAACCAATTCTAATGGAACTAGGAAACTAGTAATAAGACTAGTTCTAATTAAACTAAAACTTCTTAAAACAATTCCTAATTGACTTAGAAATTATTTTAAACTAAAATAACAGAAATTAAGAAGATTCCTAATTGCTTAAACCAAGAAAAAACCCTTTCAAGTGAAAGGTAAAAACTTGCAAGCAAAAACTCTAGAAAAAACTAAGTTAGGAAAATCTTTCTTTTCGTACTGCCGCGAACCACCGTCTCACGCGCTGCCATCATCGACACGCGCCCCACCGCCGTGTAGCTGGACTCAGGCCGGAGCTAGGGAGCCGGCGCGTGGCACCCAGATCGGCGCGTCGCCGCCGCTGCCGTCGTCGGAACCCAACTGGACCTTGACTTCTTCTTCAATGGCTGCGCATGTTAACCATTCTTGATTCTTTACTCCAAGCTCAAACCCTATTGGCCTTAAAACCAATATGATTGGCTCTTCAAAAGAATTTCCCTCTTGATCCACATCAAAACACATTCAAACAAAGGTATTTGAATCAAATGAAAGTCAAATACATTCTACCAAAGCTAAATACATTCAAAAAAGCTATTTGAATCAAATGAAAGTTAAATACATTCTTCAAAGCTAATTGAATCAAATGAAAGTCAAAACACATTCAAACAAAGCTATTTGAATCAAATGAGAGTCAAATAAATTGAAACAAAGCTAATTAAATCAAATAAAAGTAAAATACATTCTACAAAGCTAATTGAATCAAATGAAAGTCAAACACATTCAAACAAAGCCTTTTAAATCAAATGAAAGTCAAACACATTAAAAAAAAGCTTTTTAATTTAAATGAAAGTCAAACACAGTCAAACAAAGTTATTTGACTCAAATGAAAGTCAAATACATTTTACAAAGCTAATTGAATCAAATGAAAGTCAAACACATTCAAACAAAGCTATTTGAATTAAATGAAAGTCAAATACATTCTACAAAGCTAATTGAATCAAATGAAAGTCAAACACATTCAAACAAAGCTAATTGAATCAAATGAAATTCAAACTCATTCAAACAAATCTATTTGAATTAAATGAAAGTCAAATACATTCTACAAAGCTAATTGAATCAAATGAAAGTCAAATACATTCAAATAAAGCTATTTGAATTAAATGAAAGTCAAATACATTCTTCAAAGCTAATTGAATCAAATGAAAGTCAAATACATTCTACAAAGCTAATTGAATCAAATGAAAGTCAAACACATTCAAACAAAGCTAATTGAATTAAATGAAAGTCAAATACATTCTACAAAGCTAATTGAATCAAATGAAAGTCAAACACATTCAAACAAAGCTAATTGAATCAAATGAAAGTCAAACACATTCAAATAAAGCTATTTGAATAAAATGAAAGTCAAATACATTCTACAAAGCTAATTGAATCAAATGAAAGTCAAGTACATTCTACAAAGCTAATTGAATCAAATGAAAGTCAAACACATTCAAACAAAGCTAATTGAATTAAATGAAAGTCAAATACATTCTACAAAGCTAATTGAATCAAATGAAAGTCAAACACATTCAAACAAAGCTAATTGAATCAAATGAAAGTCAAATACATTCAAACAAATCTATTTGAATTAAATGAAAGTCAAATACATTCTACAAAGCTAATTGAATCAAATGAAAGTCAAAATACATTCAAATAAAGCTATTTGAATCAAATGAAAGTCAAATACATTCTTCAAAGCTAATTGAATCAAATGAAAGTCAAATACATTCTACAAAGCTAATTGAATCAAATGAAAGTCAAACACATTCAAACAAAGCTAATTGAATTAAATGAAAGTCAAATACATTCTACAAAGCTAATTGAATCAAATGAAAGTCAAACACATTCAAACAAAGCTAATTGAATCAAATGAAAGTCAAACACATTCAAACAAAGCTATTTGAATAAAATGAAAGTCAAATACATTCTACAAAGCTAATTGAATCAAATGAAAGTCAAATACATTCTACAAAGCTAATTGAATCAAATGAAAGTCAAACACATTCAAACAAAGCTAATTGAAATAAATGAAAGTGAAATACATTCTACAAAGCTAATTGAATCAAATGAAAGTCAAACACATTCAAACAAAGCAAATTGAATCAAATGAAAGTCAAACTCATTCAAACAAATCTATTTGAATTAAATGAAAGTCAAATACATTCTACAAAGCTAATTGAATCAAATGAAAGTCAAATACATTCAAATAAAGCTATTTGAATCAAATGAAAGTCAAATACATTCTTCAAAGCTAATTGAATCAAATGAAAGTCAAACACATTCAAACAAAGCTATTTGAATCAAATGAGAGTCCAATAAATTCAAACAAAGCTAATTAAATCAAATAAAAGTAAAATACATTCTACAAAGCTAATTGAATCAAATGAAAGTCAAACACATTCAAACAAAGCCTTTTAAATCAAATGAAAGTCAAACACATTAAAAAAAAGCTTTTTAATTTAAATGAAAGTCAAACACAGTCAAACAAAGTTATTTGACTCAAATGAAAGTCAAATACATTTTACAAAGCTAATTGAATCAAATAAAAGTCAAACACATTCAAACAAAGCTATTTGAATCAAATGAAAGTCAAATACATTCTACTAAGCTAATTGAATCAAATGAAAGTCAAACACATTCAAAACAAAGCTATTTGAATCAATTGAAAGTCAAATACATTTTACAAAGCTAATTGAATCAAATGAAAGTCAAACACATTCAAACAAAGCTTATTGAATTAAATGAAAGTCAAATACATTCTACAAAGCTAATTGAATCAAATGAAAGTCAAACACATTCAAACAAAGCTAATTGAATCAAATGAAAGTCAAACACATTCAAACAAAGCTATTTGAATCAAATGAAAGTCAAATACATTCTACAAAGCTAATTGAATCAAATGAAAGTCAAATACATTCTACAAAGCTAATTGAATCAAATGAAAGTCAAACACATTCAAACAAAGCTAATTGAAATAAATGAAAGTCAAATACATTCTACAAAGCTAATTGAATCAAATGAAAGTCAAACACATTCAAACTGATGTGGATCAAGAGGGAAATTCTTTTGAAGAGCCAATCATATTGGTTTTAAGGCCAATAGGGTTCGAGCTTGGAGCAAAGAATCAAGAATGGCTAACATGCGCAGCCATTGAAGAAGAAGTCAAGGTCCAGTTGGGTTCCGACGACGGAAGCGGCGGCGACGCGCCGATCTGGGTGCCACGCGCCGGCTTCCTAGCTCCGGCCTGAGTCCAGCTACACGGTGGTTGGGCGCGTGTCGAGGATGGAGGCGCGTGAGGTGGTAGTTCGGCGGCAGTACAAAAAGAAAGATTTTCTTTACTTAGTTTTTTCTAGAGTTTTGCTTGCAAGTTTTTACCTTTCACTTGAAAGGGTTTTTCTTGGTTTAAGCAATTAGGATAAGTTTATTTTTCTGTCATTTAGTTGCTATAAACTTCATAAGGTGATTAGGAAAGTTTTTTAGTTAGTTAGAGTTTGATTAGGAATAAACTACCTAGCAATCTTATCTTTGATAGGATTGAAATTCTATCTTATGTAGGATTATTAGAATCCTATCTAGGTTAGATCTTCTACTTCTAGGAGGACTAGGAGACCTCTTTTGAGGCTTTTTAAAAGCTTATTTTCGTGGCTTTGAAGAATATATCAAAACCAGAAAATTTAATACAAGTTTATTGTTTGTTTTGCTTAATTGCTTACAAATTCTTTTGCTAGTTTTCAATTCAAGGAGTTGGTTGAAGATTAGAACATTAAACACTTAGTGTCTAGGAGTAGGCTAAGAGTTTAATCTCAAAATAATTAGCGTCCAGGAGTGGGTTAATTAATTTGGGGATTCGAATCATAAGTTTCAGGAGTGATCTTGTGAGGAGAAATATCGGTTCGTTTTTATTCAATCTTAAAGAAATCCTTCAAGATTGGATCGTTACTTCAAGATTGTGGATTTTCTAAAATCTTGACTAAACAAGGGGTTAGAATCCACATCAAATTGGTATCAGAGCTTGTGTGATACCACATCAAATTGGTATCAGATTTCAGGGGTTTTTGATCGTTCAACACTTCGTTCATCAAATCGCACTTGTTCTCGGATAACCAGTTTTTCTGTCAACTTCAGAAGGCTCGTTCTCCTTCGTTACAAGGTCTTTTCAGGTGATTCTTTTTTTGATTTTGAGTGAAATTTTGTCTACTTTCTGCCTGTGAAATTTCGAAATTTTTCGAGTTCGTTTGCTATTAAACTGGACTGTTTTCCGCAACTGTGTCAGTTTTGGTCCGATTTAATACTTACTGCTCGTTGTGTGCAATTTTCTTCCAAGTTGTGTTGCGATTTTTGAGGGTTATTCCTGTGTGTTTTGGGGTCTTTTAAGTCTGTTTTTGTCTTATAATTATGGAGGAAGCTTTGAGCAAATCTATGGATGAATTTGCAAAGTTACTTCAAGGTCATAAAAAGAAGAAAAAACATGAAGATGATAACGTAGATTTTGGCTTTGGTAACAAACATATGCTTATGGAGCGACTGAATTTACATGAAGAAATTATTTTTCAAGGTCAACAAGATAGTTTGTTTCATACTCGATGCAAAGTTGATGATAGAACTTGTAGGGTGATCATTGATAGTGGTTCGTGTACCAATGTAGCGTCTACAGAGATGGTTACTAAACTCCAACTTCCTACAAGAGATCATGAAAAACCATATAAGTTGGGTTGGCTAGATAATTCTATGGGTTTTCATGTAGAACAACAAGCTTTTGGTGAATTTCTCCATTCGCAATTACAAGGAAGAGTTATGGTGTGATATTATTCCTATGAGTGCTTGTCACCTTCTTTTAGGGAGACCATGGCAATTTGATCGACATGTTAAACATGATGGTGTGGCCAACACATATTCGGTCAAGGTGGGAAACAAGAGGTTCAAACTTATGCCTTTAACTATTATTCCATGCCGCGTTAAAGTTAAAGAGATGGAGGAAGATTGTCAAAAGGATAAGGAAGAGGAACATGTAGGTGCTAAAGAGCTCGAAGAAAAGGTGAATGAAACAATTGATGTTCCAATTGTGTGTGACGTTGTTCAAGATCAGATTATTCATAATGATCTACCAATGGTGGTGTCGGAAAAGGTTTTTGATACTATTGAGGAGCCATTCGTGAATCAAGATAATAATTTAATGGTTTCTTTAGAAGTGGTGGATTCATTAGGCATGCATAAAGAGAAGAAATTGTTAGTCATACATGAGAAAAATATCATGAAGCCTAAAGTGTTCTTATGGTCAACTTCGAAGACCAAGGACCAATTTGAGAATTGGTTGTTTCTAAAATATTGCCTTGCTCGTGGTGATGTTGTTACATTGCTTAAAATTGCTAGCGTTGATGTAATAGTTCTTTTGGCTTGTATTCGTCGAATTTGGATGGTTTCATGGAATTGTTCTCCTTACATGGATGATGCAAATTTGAGGACAAATTCTTTTGAAGAGGGGGAGAATGATGTGGATCAAGAGGGAAATTCTTTTGAAGAGCCAATCATATTGGTTTTAAGGCCAATAGGGTTCGAGCTTGGAGCAAAGAATCAAGAATGGCTAACATGCGCAGCCATTGAAGAAGAAGTCAAGGTCCAGTTGGGTTCCGACGACGGAAGCGGCGGCGACGCGCCGATCTGGGTGCCACGCGCCGGCTTCCTAGCTCCGGCCTGAGTCCAGCTACACGGTGGTTGGGCGCGTGTCGAGGATGGAGGCGCGTGAGGTGGTAGTTCGGCGGCAGTACAAAAAGAAAGATTTTCTTTACTTAGTTTTTTCTAGAGTTTTTGCTTGCAAGTTTTTACCTTTCACTTGAAAGGGTTTTTCTTGGTTTAAGCAATTAGGATAAGTTTATTTTTCTGTCATTTAGTTGCTATAAACTTCATAAGGTGATTAGGAAAGTTTTTAGTTAGTTAGAGTTTGATTAGGAATAAACTACCTAGCAATCTTATCTTTGATAGGATTGAAATTCTATCTTATGTAGGATTATTAGAATCCTATCTAGGTTAGATCTTCTACTTCTAGGAGGACTAGGAGACCTCTTTTGAGGCTTTTAAAAGCTTATTTTCGTGGCTTTGAAGAATATATCAAAACCAGAAAATTTAATACAAGTTTATTGTTTGTTTTGCTTAATTGCTTACAAATTCTTTTGCTAGTTTTCAATTCAAGGAGTTGGTTGAAGATTAGAACATTAAACACTTAGTGTCTAGGAGTAGGCTAAGAGTTTAATCTCAAAATAATTAGCGTCCAGGAGTGGGTTAATTAATTTGGGGATTCGAATCATAAGTTTCAGGAGTGATCTTGTGAGGAGAAATATCGGTTCGTTTTTATTCAATCTTAAAGAAATCCTTCAAGATTGGATCGTTACTTCAAGATTGTGGATTTTCTAAAATCTTGACTAAACAAGGGGTTAGAATCCACATCACAAACAAAGCTAATTGAATCAAATGAAAGTCAAACTCATTCAAAAAAATCTATTTGAATTAAATGAAAGTCAAATACATTCTACAAAGCTAATTGAATCAAATGAAAGTCAAATACATTCAAATAAAGCTATTTGAATCAAATGAAAGTCAAATACATTCTTCAAAGCTAATTGAATTAAATGAAAGTCAAACACATTCAAACAAAGCTATTTGAATCAAATGAGAGTCAAATAAATTCAAACAAAGCTAATTAAATCAAATAAAAGTAAAATACATTCTACAAAGCTAATTGAATCAAATGAAAGTCAAACACATTCAAACAAAGCCTTTTAAATCAAATGAAAGTCAAACACATTAAAAAAAAGCTTTTTAATTTAAATGAATGTCAAACACAGTCAAACAAAGTTATTTGACTCAAATGAAAGTCAAATACATTTTACAAAGCTAATTGAATCAAATGAAAGTCAAACACATTCAAACAAAGCTATTTGAATCAAATGAAAGTCAAATACATTCTACAAAGCTAATTGAATCAAATGAAAGTCAAACACATTCAAACAAAGCTATTTGAATCAATTGAAAGTCAAATACATTTTACAAAGCTAATTGAATCAAATGAAAGTCAAACACATTCAAACAAAGCTTATTGAATTAAATGAAAGTCAAATACATTCTACAAAGCTAATTGAATCAAATGAAAGTCAAACACATTCAAACAAAGCTAATTGAATCAAATGAAAGTCAAATACGTTCAAACAAAGCTATTTGAATAAAATGAAAGTCAAATACATTCTACAAAGCTAATTGAATCAAATGAAAGTCAAAATACATTCTACAAAGCTAATTGAATCAAATGAAAGTCAAACACATTCAAACAAAGCTAATTGAAATAAATGAAAGTCAAATACATTCTACAAAGCTAATTGAATCAAATGAAAGTCAAACACATTCAAACAAAGCTAATTGAATCAAATGAAAGTCAAACACATTCAAACAAATCTATTTGAATTAAATGAAAGTCAAATACATTCTACAAAGCTAATTGAATCAAATGAAAGTCAAATACATTCAAATAAAGCTATTTGAATCAAATGAAAGTTAAATACATTCTTCAAAGCTAATTGAATCAAATGAAAGTCAAACACATTCAAACAAAGCTATTTGAATCAAATGAGAGTCAAATAAATTGAAACAAAGCTAATTAAATCAAATAAAAGTAAAAATACATTCTACAAAGCTAATTGAATCAAATGAAAGTCAAACACATTCAAACAAAGCCTTTTAAATCAAATGAAAGTCAAACACATTAAAAAAAAGCTTTTTAATTTAAATGAAAGTCAAACACAGTCAAACAAAGTTATTTGACTCAAATGAAAGTCAAATACGTTTTACAAAGCTAATTGAATCAAATGAAAGTCAAACACATTCAAACAAAGCTATTTGAATAAAATGAAAGTCAAATACATTCTACAAAGCTAATTGAATCAAATGAAAGTCAAGCACATTCAAACAAAGCTATTTGAATCAAATGAGAGTCAAATACATTCAAACAAAGCTTATTAAATCAAATAAAAGTCTAATACATTCTACCAAGCTAATTGAATTAAATTAAAGTCAAACACATTCAAACAAAGCTAATTGAATCAAATGAAAGTCAAACACATTCAAACAAAGCTAATTGAATCAAATGAAAGTCAAATACGTTCAAACAAAGCTATTTGAATAAAATGAAAGTCAAATACATTCTACAAAGCTAATTGAATCAAATGAAAGTCAAAATACATTCTACAAAGCTAATTGAATCAAATGAAAGTCAAACACATTCAAACAAAGCTAATTTGAAATAAATGAAAGTCAAATACATTCTACAAAGCTAATTGAATCAAATGAAAAGTCAAACACATTCAAACAAAGCTAATTGAATCAAATGAAAGTCAAACACATTCAAACAAATCTATTTGAATTAAATGAAAGTCAAATACATTCTACAAAGCTAATTGAATCAAATGAAAGTCAAATACATTCAAATAAAGCTATTTGAATCAAATGAAAGTTAAATACATTCTTCAAAGCTAATTGAATCAAATGAAAGTCAAACACATTCAAACAAAGCTATTTGAATCAAATGAGAGTCAAATAAATTGAAACAAAGCTAATTAAATCAAATAAAAGTAAAATACATTCTACAAAGCTAATTGAATCAAATGAAAGTCAAACACATTCAAACAAAGCCTTTTAAATCAAATGAAAGTCAAACACATTAAAAAAAAGCTTTTTTAATTTAAATGAAAGTCAAACACAGTCAAACAAAGTTATTTGACTCAAATGAAAGTCAAATACGTTTTACAAAGCTAATTGAATCAAATGAAAAGTCAAACACATTCAAACAAAGCTATTTGAATAAAATGAAAGTCAAATACATTCTACAAAGCTAATTGAATCAAATGAAAGTCAAGCACATTCAAACAAAGCTATTTGAATCAAATGAGAGTCAAATACATTCAAACAAAGCTTATTAAATCAAATAAAAGTCTAATACATTCTACCAAGCTAATTGAATTAAATTAAAGTCAAACACATTCAAACAAAGCTAATTGAATCAAATGAAAGTCAAACACATTCAAACAAAGCTAATTGAATCAAATGAAAGTCAAATACGTTCAAACAAAGCTATTTGAATAAAATGAAAGTCAAATACATTCTACAAAGCTAATTGAATCAAATGAAAGTCAAAATACATTCTACAAAGCTAATTGAATCAAATGAAAGTCAAACACATTCAAACAAAGCTAATTGAAATAAATGAAAGTCAAATACATTCTACAAAGCTAATTGAATCAAATGAAAGTCAAACACATTCAAACAAAGCTAATTGAATCAAATGAAAGTCAAACACATTCAAACAAATCTATTTGAATTAAATGAAAGTCAAATACATTCTACAAAGCTAATTGAATCAAATGAAAGTCAAATACATTCAAATAAAGCTATTTGAATCAAATGAAAGTTAAATACATTCTTCAAAGCTAATTGAATCAAATGAAAGTCAAACACATTCAAACAAAGCTATTTGAATCAAATGAGAGTCAAATAAATTGAAACAAAGCTAATTAAATCAAATAAAAGTAAAATACATTCTACAAAGCTAATTGAATCAAATGAAAGTCAAACACATTCAAACAAAGCCTTTTAAATCAAATGAAAGTCAAACACATTAAAAAAAAGCTTTTTAATTTAAATGAAAGTCAAACACAGTCAAACAAAGTTATTTGACTCAAATGAAAGTCAAATACGTTTTACAAAGCTAATTGAATCAAATGAAAGTCAAACACATTCAAACAAAGCTATTTGAATAAAATGAAAGTCAAATACATTCTACAAAGCTAATTGAATCAAATGAAAGTCAAGCACATTCAAACAAAGCTATTTGAATCAAATGAGAGTCAAATACATTCAAACAAAGCTTATTAAATCAAATAAAAGTCTAATACATTCTACCAAGCTAATTGAATTAAATTAAAGTCAAACACATTCAAACAAAGCTAATTGAATCAAATGAAAGTCAAACACATTCAAACAAAGATTTCGAATCAAATAAAAGTCAAATACATTCTACAAAGCTAATTGAATCAAATGAAAATCAAACACATTCAAATAAAGCTATTTAAATCAAATGAAAGTCAAATATATTCTACAAAGCTAATTGAATCAAATGAAAGTCAAACACATTCAAACAAAGCTATATGAATCAAATGAGAGTCAAATAAATTTAAAAAAAGCTAATTAAATCAAATAAAAGTAAAATACATTCTACAAAGCTAATTGAATCAAATGAAAGTCAAACACATTCAAACAAAGCCTTTTAAATCAAATGAAAGTCAAACAAATTTAAAAAAAAGCTTTTTAATTTAAATGAAAGTCAAACACAGTCAAACAAAGTTATTTGACTCAAACGAAAGTCAAATACATTTTACAAAGCTAATTGAATCAAATGAAAGTCAAACACATTCAAACAAAGCTATTTGAATCAAATGAAAGTCAAATACATTCTACAAAGCTAATTGAATCAAATGAAAGTCAAACACATTCAAACAAAGCTATTTGAATCAATTGAAAGTCAAATACATTTTACAAAGCTAATTGAATCAAATGAAAGTCAAACACATTCAAACAAAGCTTATTGAATTAAATGAAAGTCAAATACATTCTACAAAGCTAATTGAATCAAATGAAAGTCAAACACATTCAAACAAAGCTATTTGAATCAATTGAAAGTCAAATACATTCTACAAAGCTGATGGAATCAAATGAAAGTCAAACACATTCAAACAAAGCTATTTGAATCAAAATGACAGTCAAACACATTTCAAACAAAGCCTTTTAAATCAAATGAAAGTCAAACACATTCAAACAAAGCTATTTGAATCAAATGAGAGTAAAATACATTCAAACAAAGCTAATTAAATCAAATAAAAGTCAAATACATTCTACAAAGCTAATTGAATCAAATGAAAGTCAAATACATTCTACAAAGATAATTGAATCAAATGAAAGGCAAACACATTCAAACAAAGCTAATTGAATCAAATGAAAGCCAAACACATTCAACAAAGCTAATTGAATCAAATGAAAGTCAAACACATTCAAAAGAAGCTAATTGAATCAAATGAAAGTCAAGCACATTCAAACAAAGCTATTTGAATCAAATGAGAGTAAAATACATTCAAACAAAGCTAATTAAATCAAATAAAAGTCAAATACATTCTACAAAGCTAATTGAATCAAATGAAAGTCAAATACATTCTACAAAGATAATTGAATCAAATGAAAGGCAAACACATTCAAACAAAGCTAATTGAATCAAATGAAAGCCAAACACATTCAACAAAGCTAATTGAATCAAATGAAAGTCAAACACATTCAAAAGAAGCTAATTGAATCAAATGAAAGTCAAACACATTCAAACAAAGCCTTTTAAATCAAATGAAAGTCAAACAAATTAAAAAAAAAAGCTTTTTAATTTAAATGAAAGTCAAACACAGTCAAACAAAGTTATTTGACTCAAACGAAAGTCAAATACATTTTACAAAGCTAATTGAATCAAATGAAAGTCAAACACATTCAAACAAAGATTTCTAATCAAATAAAAGTCAAATACATTCTACAAAGCTAATTGAATCAAATGAAAATCAAACACATTCAAATAAAGCTATTTAAATCAAATGAAAGTCAAATATATTCTACAAAGCTAATTGAAATCAAATGAAAGTCAAACACATTCACACAAAGCTATATGAATCAAATGAGAGTCAAATAAATTTAAAAAAAGCTAATTAAATTAAATAAAAGTAAAATTACATTCTACCAAAGCTAATTGAATCAAATGAAAGTCAAACACATTCAAACAAAGCCTTTTAAATCAAATGAAAAGTCAAACAAATTTAAAAAAAAAGCTTTTTTAATTTAAATGAAAGTCAAACACAGTCAAACAAAGTTATTTGACTCAAACGAAAGTCAAATACATTTTACAAAGCTAATTGAATCAAATGAAAGTCAAACACATTCAAACAAAGCTATTTGAATCAAATGAAAGTCAAATACATTCTACAAAGCTAATTGAATCAAATGAAAGTCAAACACATTCAAACAAAGCTATTTGAATCAATTGAAAAGTCAAATACATTCTACAAAGCTGATGGAATCAAATGAAAGTCAAACACATTCAAACAAAGCTATTTGAATCAAATGACAGTCAAACACATTCAAACAAAGCCTTTTAAATCAAATGAAAGTCAAACACATTCAAACAAAGCTATTTGAATCAAATGAGAGTAAAATACATTCAAACAAAGCTAATTAAATCAAATAAAAGTCAAATACATTCTACAAAGCTAATTGAATCAAATGAAAGTCAAATACATTCTACAAAGATAATTGAATCAAATGAAAGGCAAACACATTCAAACAAAGCTAATTGAATCAAATGAAAGCCAAAGACATTCAACAAAGCTAATTGAATCAAATGAAAGTCAAACACATTCAAAAGAAGCTAATTGAATCAAATGAAAGTCAAGCACATTCAAACAAAGCTATTTGAATCAAATGAGAGTCAAATACATTCAAACAAAGCTAATTAAATCAAATAAAAGTCTAATACATTCTACCAAGCTAATTGAATTAAATTAAAGTCAAACACATTCAAACAAAGCTAATTGAATCAAATGAAAGTCAAACACATTCAAACAAAGATTTCTAATCAAATAAAAGTCAAATACATTCTACAAAGCTAATTGAATCAAATGAAAATCAAACACATTCAAATAAAGCTATTTAAATCAAATGAAAGTCAAATATGTTCTACAAAGCTAATTGAATCAAATGAAAGTCAAACACATTCACACAAAGCTATATGAATCAAATGAGAGTCAAATAAATTTAAAAAAAAGCTAATTAAATTAAATAAAAGTAAAATACATTCTACAAAGCTAATTGAATCAAATGAAAGTCAAACACATTCAAACAAAGCCTTTTAAATCAAATGAAAGTCAAACAAATTAAAAAAAAAGCTTTTTAATTTAAATGAAAGTCAAACACAGTCAAACAAAGTTATTTGACTCAAACGAAAGTCAAATACATTTTACAAAGCTAATTGAATCAAATGAAAGTCAAACACATTCAAACAAAGCTATTTGAATCAAATGAAAGTCAAATACATTCTACAAAGCTAATTGAATCAAATGAAAGTCAAACACATTCAAACAAAGCTATTTGAATCAATTGAAAGTCAAATACATTCTACAAAGCTGATGGAATCAAATGAAAGTCAAACACATTCAAACAAAGCTATTTGAATCAAATGACAGTCAAAACATTCAAACAAAGCCTTTTAAATCAAATGAAAGTCAAACACATTCAAACAAAGCTATTTGAATCAAATGAGAGTAAAATACATTCAAACAAAGCTAATTAAATCAAATAAAAGTCAAATACATTCTACAAAGCTAATTGAATCATATGAAAGTCAAATACATTCTACAAAGATAATTGAATCAAATGAAAGGCAAACACATTCAAACAAAGGTAATTGAATCAAATGAAAGCCAAACACATTCAACAAAGCTAATTGAATCAAATGAAAGTCAAACACATTCAAAAGAAGCTAATTGAATCAAATGAAAGTCAAGCACATTCAAACAAAGCTATTTGAATCAAATGAGAGTCAAATACATTCAAACAAAGCTAATTAAATCAAATAAAAGTCTAATACATTCTACCAAGCTAATTGAATTAAATTAAAGTCAAACACATTCAAACAAAGCTAATTGAATCAAATGAAAGTCAAACACATTCAAACAAAGATTTCTAATCAAATAAAAGTCAAATACATTCTACAAAGCTAATTGAATCAAATGAAAATCAAACACATTCAAATAAAGCTATTTAAATCAAATGAAAGTCAAATATATTCTACAAAGCTAATTGAATCAAATGAAAGTCAAACACATTCACACAAAGCTATATGAATCAAATGAGAGTCAAATAAATTTAAAAAAAAGCTAATTAAAGCAAATAAAAAGTAAAATACATTCTACAAAGCTAATTGAATCGAATGAAAGTCAAACACATTCAAACAAAGCCTTTTAAAATCAAATGAAAGTCAAATACATTTAAAAAAAAGCTTTTTAATTTAAATGAAAGTCAAACACATTCAAACAAAGCTATATAAATCAAATTAAATTGAAATGCATTCACAAAGCAAATTGAATTAAATGAAATTCAAACACATTCAAACAAAGCTATTTGAATCAAATGACAGTCAAATACATTCTACAAAGCTAATTGAATCAAATGAAAGTCAAACACATTCAAACAAAGCTATTTGAATTAATGAAAGTCAAATACATTCTACAAAGCTAATTGAATCAAATGAAAGTCATACACATTCAAACAAAAGCTACATTGAAATCAAATGAAAGTCAAACACATTCAAACAGAATCTATTTGAATTAAATGAAAGTCAAATACATTCTACAAAGCTAATTGAATCAAATGAAAGTCAAATCTACGAATTCAAATAAAGCCCTTATTTGAATCAAATGAAAGTTCAAATTTACATTCTTCAAAGCTAATTGAATCAAATGAAAGTCAAACACATTCAAACAAAGCTATTTGAATCAAATGAGAGTCAAATAAATTCAAAACAAAGCTAATTAAATCAAATAAAAGTAAAATACATTCTACCAAAGCTAATTGAATCAAATGAAAGTCAAACACATTCAAACAAAGCCTTTTAAATCAAATGAAAGTCAAACACATTCAAAAAAAAAGCTTTTTTAATTTAAATGAAAGTCAAACACAGTCAAACAAAGTTATTTGACTCAAATGAAAGTCAAATACATTTTACAAAGCTAATTGAATCAAATGAAAGTCAAACACATTCAAACAAAGCTATTTGAATCAAATGAAAGTCAAATACATTCTACAAAGCTAATTGAATCAAATGAAAGTCAAACACATTCAAACAAAGCTATTTTGAATCAATTGAAATTCAAATACATTCTACAAAGCTGATGGAATCAAATGAAAGTCAAACACATTTAAAACAAAGCTATTTGAATCAAATGAAAGTCAAATACGTTCTACAAAGCTAATTGAATCAAATAAAAGTGAAACACATTCAAACAAAGCTATTTGAATCAAATGAGAGTAAAATACATTCAAACAAAGCTAATTAAATCAAATAAAAGTCAAAATACATTCTACAAAGCTAATTTGAATCAAATGAAAGTCAAATACATTCTACAAAGATAATTGAATCAAATGAAAGTCAAACACATTCAAATAAAGCTAATTAAATCAAATAAAAGTAAAATACATTCTACAAAGCTTATTGAATCAAATGAAAGTCAAACACATTTAAACAAAGCTAATTGAAGAAAAATGAAAGTCAAATACATTCTACAAAGCAAATTGAAACAAATGAAAGTCAAACACAGTCAAACAAAGTTATTTGAGTCAAATGAAAGTCAAATACATTCTACAAAGCTAATTGAATCAAATGAAAGTCAAACACATTCAAACAAAGCTATTTGAATCAAATGAAAGTTAAATACGTTCTACAAAGCTAATAGTATCAAATGAAAGTCAAACGCAATCAAATAAAGCTATTTGAGTCAAATGAAAGTCAAACACATTCAAACAAAGTTGTTAAAATTAAATGAAAGTGAAATATATTCTACAAAGCAAATTGAATCAAATGAAAGTTAAACGCATTCAAACAAAGCTATTTGAATCAAATGAAATTCAAATACATTCAACAAAGCTAATTGAATCAAATGAAAGTCAAACACATTCAAACAAAGCTATTTGAATCAAATGAAAGTCAAACACATTCAAACAAAGCTATTTGAATCAAATGAGAGTCAAATACATTCAAACAAAGCTAATTAAATCAAATAAAAGTTTAATACATTCTACAAAGCTAATTGAATTAAATTAAAGTCAAACACATTCAAACAAAGCTAATTGAATCAAATGAAAGTCAAACACATTGAAACAAAGATTTCGAATCAAATGAAAGTCAAATACATTCTACAAAGCTAATTGAATCAAATGAAAGTCAAACACATTCAAACAAAGCTAATTGAATCAAATGAAAGTCAAACACATTCAAACAAATCTATTTGAATTAAATGAAAGTCAAATACATTCTACAAAGCTAATTGAATCAAATGAAAGTCAAACACATTCAAACAAAGCTAATTGAATCAAATGAAAGGCAAAACACATTCAAACAAATCTATTTGAATTAAATGAAAGTCAAATACATTCTACAAAGCTAATTGAATCAAATGAAAGTCAAATACATTCAAATAAAGCTATTTGAATCAAATGAAAGTCAAATACATTCTTCAAAGCTAATTGAATCAAATGAAAGTCAAACACATTCAAACAAAGCTATTTGAATCAAATGAGAGTCAAATAAATTCTTCAAAGCTAATTGAATCAAATGAAAGTCAAACACATTCAAACAAAGCTATTTGAATCAAATGAGAGTCAAATAAATTCAAACAAAGCTAATTAAATCAAATAAAAGTAAAATACATTCTACAAAGCTAATTGAATCAAATGAAAGTCAAACACATTCAAACAAAGCCTTTTAAATCAAATGAAAGTCAAACACATTCAAAAAAAGCTTTTTAATTTAAATGAAAGTCAAACACAGTCAAACAAAGTTATTTGACTCAAATGAAAGTCAAATACATTTTACAAAGCTAATTGAATCAAATGAAAGTCAAACACATTCAAACAAAGCTATTTGAATCAAATGAAAGTCAAATACATTCTACAAAGCTAATTGAATCAAATGAAAGTCAAACACATTCAAACAAAGCTATTTGAATCAATTGAAATTCAAATACATTCTACAAAGCTGATGGAATCAAATGAAAGTCAAACACATTAAAACAAAGCTATTTGAATCAAATGAAAGTCAAATACGTTCTACAAAGCTAATTGAATCAAATAAAAGTGAAACACATTCAAACAAAGCTATTTGAATCAAATGAGAGTAAAATACATTCAAACAAAGCTAATTAAATCAAATAAAAGTCAAATACATTCTACAAAGCTAATTGAATCAAATGAAAGTCAAATACATTCTACAAAGATAATTGAATCAAATGAAAGTCAAAACACATTCAAATAAAGCTAATTAAATCAAATAAAAGTAAAATACATTCTACAAAGCTTATTGAATCAAATGAAAGTCAAACACATTTAAACAAAGCTAATTGAAGAAAATGAAAGTCAAATACATTCTACAAAGCAAATTGAAACAAATGAAAGTCAAACACAGTCAAACAAAGTTATTTGAGTCAAATGAAAGTCAAATACATTCTACAAAGCTAATTGAATCAAATGAAAGTCAAACACATTCAAACAAAGCTATTTGAATCAAATGAAAGTTAAATACGTTCTACAAAGCTAATAGTATCAAATGAAAGTCAAACGCAATCAAATAAAGCTATTTGAGTCAAATGAAAGTCAAACACATTCAAACAAAGTTGTTAAAATTAAATGAAAGTGAAATATATTCTACAAAGCAAATTGAATCAAATGAAAGTTAAACGCATTCAAACAAAGCTATTTGAATCAAATGAAATTCAAATACATTCAACAAAGCTAATTGAATCAAATGAAAGTCAAACACATTCAAACAAAGCTATTTGAATCAAATGAAAGTCAAACACATTCAAACAAAGCTATTTGAATCAAATGAGAGTCAAATACATTCAAACAAAGCTAATTAAATCAAATAAAAGTTTAATACATTCTACAAAGCTAATTGAATTAAATTAAAGTCAAACACATTCAAACAAAGCTAATTGAATCAAATGAAAGTCAAACACATTGAAACAAAGATTTCGAATCAAAATGAAAGTCAAATACATTCTACAAAGCTAATTGAATCAAATGAAAGTCAAACACATTCAAACAAAGCTAATTGAATCAAATGAAAGTCAAACACATTCAAACAAATCTATTTGAATTAAATGAAAGTCAAATACATTCTACAAAGCTAATTGAATCAAATGAAAGTCAAACACATTCAAACAAAGCTAATTGAATCAAATGAAAGGCAAACACATTCAAACAAATCTATTTGAATTAAATGAAAGTCAAATACATTCTACAAAGCTAATTGAATCAAATGAAAGTCAAATACATTCAAATAAAGCTATTTGAATCAAATGAAAGTCAAATACATTCTTCAAAGCTAATTGAATCAAATGAAAGTCAAACACATTCAAACAAAGCTATTTGAATCAAATGAGAGTCAAATAAATTCAAACAAAGGTAATTAAATCAAATAAAAGTAAAATACATTCTACAAAGCTAATTGAATCAAATGAAAGTCAAACACATTCAAACAAAGCCTTTTAAATAAAATGAAAGTCAAACACATTCAAAAAAAGCTTTTTAATTTAAATGAAAGTCAAACACAGTCAAACAAAGTTATTTGACTCAAATGAAAGTCAAATACATTTTACAAAGCTAATTGAATCAAATGAAAGTCAAACACATTCAAACAAAGCTATTTGAATTAAATGAAAGTCAAATACATTCTACAAAGCTAATTGAATCAAATGAAAGTCAAACACATTCAAACAAAGCTATTTGAATCAATTGAAAGTCAAATACATTCTACAAAGCTGATGGAATCAAATGAAAGTCAAACACATTAAAATAAAGCTATTTGAATCAAATGAAAGTCAAATACGTTCTACAAAGCTAATTGAATCAAATAAAAGTGAAACACATTCAAACAAAGCTATTTGAATCAAATGAGAGTAAAATACATTCAAACAAAGCTAATTAAATCAAATAAAAGTCAAATACATTCTACAAAGCTAATTGAATCAAATGAAAGTCAAATACATTCTACAAAGATAATTGAATCAAATGAAAGTCAAACACATTCAAATAAAGCTAATTAAATCAAATAAAAGTAAAATACATTCTACAAAGCTTATTGAATCAAATGAAAGTCAAACACATTTAAACAAAGCTAATTGAAGAAAATGAAAGTCAAATACATTCTACAAAGCAAATTGAAACAAATGAAAGTCAAACACAGTCAAACAAAGTTATTTGAGTCAAATGAAAGTCAAATACATTCTACAAAGCTAATTGAATCAAATGAAAGTCAAACACATTCAAACAAAGCTATTTGAATCAAATGAAAGTTAAATACGTTCTACAAAGCTAATAGTATCAAATGAAAGTCAAACGCAATCAAATAAAGCTATTTGAGTCAAATGAAAGTCAAACACATTCAAACAAAGTTGTTAAAATTAAATGAAAGTGAAATATATTCTACAAAGCAAATTGAATCAAATGAAAGTTAAACGCATTCAAACAAAGCTATTTGAATCAAATGAAATTCAAATACATTCAACAAAGCTAATTGAATCAAATGAAAGTCAAACACATTCAAACAAAGCTATTTGAATCAAATGAAAGTCAAACACATTCAAACAAAGCTATTTGAATCAAATGAGAGTCAAATACATTCAAACAAAGCTAATTAAATCAAATAAAAGTTTAATACATTCTACAAAGCTAATTGAATTAAATTAAAGTCAAACACATTCAAACAAAGCTAATTGAATCAAATGAAAGTCAAACACATTGAAACAAAGATTTCGAATCAAATGAAAGTCAAATACATTCTACAAAGCTAATTGAATCAAATGAAAGTCAAACACATTCAAACAAAGCTAATTGAATCAAATGAAAGTCAAACACATTCAAACAAATCTATTTGAATTAAATGAAAGTCAAATACATTCTACAAAGCTAATTGAATCAAATGAAAGTCAAAACACATTCAAACAAAGCTAATTGAATCAAATGAAAGGCAAACACATTCAAACAAATCTATTTGAATTAAATGAAAGTCAAATACATTCTACAAAGCTAATTGAATCAAATGAAAGTCAAATACATTCAAATAAAGCTATTTGAATCAAATGAAAGTCAAATACATTCTTCAAAGCTAATTGAATCAAATGAAAGTCAAACACATTCAAACAAAGCTATTTGAATCAAATGAGAGTCAAATAAATTCAAACAAAGGTAATTAAATCAAATAAAAGTAAAATACATTCTACAAAGCTAATTGAATCAAATGAAAGTCAAACACATTCAAACAAAGCCTTTTAAATAAAATGAAAGTCAAACACATTCAAAAAAAGCTTTTTAATTTAAATGAAAGTCAAACACAGTCAAACAAAGTTATTTGACTCAAATGAAAGTCAAATACATTTTACAAAGCTAATTGAATCAAATGAAAGTCAAACACATTCAAACAAAGCTATTTGAATTAAATGAAAGTCAAATACATTCTACAAAGCTAATTGAATCAAATGAAAGTCAAACACATTCAAACAAAGCTATTTGAATCAATTGAAAGTCAAATACATTCTACAAAGCTGATGGAATCAAATGAAAGTCAAACACATTAAAATAAAGCTATTTGAATCAAATGAAAGTCAAATACGTTCTACAAAGCTAATTGAATCAAATAAAAGTGAAACACATTCAAACAAAGCTATTTGAATCAAATGAGAGTAAAATACATTCAAACAAAGCTAATTAAATCAAATAAAAGTCAAATACATTCTACAAAGCTAATTGAATCAAATGAAAGTCAAATACATTCTACAAAGATAATTGAATCAAATGAAAGTCAAACACATTCAAATAAAGCTAATTAAATCAAATAAAAGTAAAATACATTCTACAAAGCTTATTGAATCAAATGAAAGTCAAACACATTTAAACAAAGCTAATTGAAGAAAATGAAAGTCAAATACATTCTACAAAGCAAATTGAAACAAATGAAAGTCAAACACAGTCAAACAAAGTTATTTGAGTCAAATGAAAGTCAAATACATTCTACAAAGCTAATTGAATCAAATGAAAGTCAAACACATTCAAATAAAGCTATTTGAATCAAATGAAAGTTAAATACGTTCTACAAAGCTAATTGTATCAAATGAAAGTCAAACGCAATCAAATAAAGCTATTTGAGTCAAATGAAAGTCAAACACATTCAAATAAAGTTGTTAAAATTAAATGAAAGTGAAATGTATTCTACAAAGCAAATTGAATCAAATGAAAGTTAAACGCATTCAAACAAAGCTATTTGAATCAAATGAGAGTCAAATACATTCTACAAAGCTAATTGAATCAAATGAAAGTCAAACACATTCAAACAAAGCTAATTGAATCAAATTAAAGTCAAATACATTCAAACAAAGCTAATTAAGTAAAATAAAATTCTAATACATTCTACAAACCTAATTGAATTAAATTAAAGTCAAACACCAAACTAAGCTAATTGAATCAAATGAAAGTCAAACACATTCAAACAAAGATTTCGAATCAAATGAAAGTCAAATACATTCTACAAAGCTAATTGAATCAAATGAAAGTCAAACACATTCAGATAAAGCTATTTGAATCAAATGAAAGTCAAATACATTCTACAAAGCTAATTGAGTCAAATGAAAGTCAAACACATTCAAACAAAGCTATTTGAATCAAATGAGAGTCAAATAAATTCAAACAAAGCTTATTAAATCAAATAAAAGTTAAATACATTCTACAAAGCTAATTGAATCAAATGAAAGTCAAACACATTCAAACAAAGCTAATTGAATCAAATGAAAGTCAAATACATTCAACAAAGCTAATTGAATCAAATGAAAGTCCAGCACATTCAAACAAAGCTATTCGAAACAAATGAGAGTCAAATACATTCAAACAAAGCTAATTAAATCAAATAAAAGTCTGATACATTCTACAAAGCTAATTGAATTAAATTAAAGTCAAACACATTCAAACAAAGCTAATTGAATCAAATGAAAGTCAAACACATTCAAACAAAGATTTCAAATCAAATGAAAGTCAAATACATTCTACAAAGCTAATTGAATCAAATGAAAGTCAAACACATTCAAATAAAGCTATTTGAATCAAATGAAAGTCAAATACATTCTACAAAGCTAATTGAATCAAATGAAAGTCAAACACATTAAAACAAAGCTATTTGAATCAAATGAGAGTTAAATAAATTCAAACAAAGCTAATTAAATCAAATAAAAGTAAAATACATTCTACAAAGCTAATTAAATCAAATGAAAGTCAAACACATTCAAACAAAGCCTTTTAAATCAAATGAAAGTCAAACACATTTAAAAAAAAGCTTTTTAATTTAAATGAAAGTCAAACACATTCAAACAAAGCTATATAAATCAAATGAAAGTGAAATGCATTCTACAAAGCAAATTGAAATAAATGAAATTCAAACACATTCAAACAAAGCTATTTGAATCAAATGACAGTCAAATACATTCTACAAAGCTAATTGAATCAATTGAAAGTCAAACACATTCAAACAAAGCTATTTGAATTAAATGAAAGTCAAATACATTCTACAAAGCTAATTGAATCAAATGAAAGTCAAACACATTCAAACAAAGCTAATTGAATCAAATGAAAGTCAAACACATTCAAACAAATCTATTAGAATTAAATGAAAGTCAAATACATTCTACAAAGCTAATTGAATCAAATGAAAGTCAAATACATTCAAATAAAGCTATTTGAATCAAATGAAAGTCAAATACATTCTTCAAAGCTAATTGAATCAAATGAAAGTCAAACACATTCAAACAAAGCTATTTGAATCAAATGAGAGTCAAATAAATTCAAACAAAGCTAATTAAATCAAATAAAAGTAAAATACATTCTACAAAGCTAATTGAATCAAATGAAAGTCAAACACATTCAAACAAAGCCTTTTAAATCAAATGAAAGTCAAACACATTCAAAAAAAGCTTTTTAATTTAAATGAAAGTCAAACACAGTCAAACAAAGTTATTTGACTCAAATGAAAGTCAAATACATTTTACAAAGCTAATTGAATCAAATGAAAGTCAAACACATTCAAACAAAGCTATTTGAATCAAATGAAAGTCAAATACATTCTACAAAGCTAATTGAATAAAATGAAAGTTAAACACATTCAAACAAAGCTATTTGAATCAATTGAAAGTCAAATACATTCTACAAAGCTGATGGAATCAAATGAAAGTCAAACACATTCAAACAAAGCTATTTGAATCAAATGAAAGTCAAATACGTTCTACAAAGCTAATTGAATCAAATAAAAGTGAAACACATTCAAACAAAGCTATTTGAATCAAATGAGAGTAAAATACATTCAAACAAAGCTAATTAAATCAAATAAAAGTTAAATACATTCTACAAAGCTAATTGAATCAAATGAAAGTCAAATACATTCTACAAAGATAATTGAATCAAATGAAAGTCAAACACATTCAAAAAAAGCTAATTGAATCAAATGAAAGTCAAACACATTCAACAAAGCTAATTGAATCAAATGAAAGTCAAACACATTCAAACGAAGCTAATTTAATCAAATGAATGTCAAGCACATTCAAACAAAGCTATTTGAATCAAATGAGAGTTAAATACATTCAAACAAAGCTAATTAAATCAAATAAAAGTCTAATACATTCTACCAAGCTAATTGAATTAAATTAAAGTCAAACACATTCAAACAAAGCTAATTGAATCAAATGAAAGTCAAACACATTCAAACAAAGATTTCGAATCGAATAAAAGTCAAATACATTCTACAAAGCTAATTGAATCAAATGAAAATCAAACACATTCAAATAAAGCTATTTAAATCAAATGAAAGTCAAATATATTTTACAAAGCTAATTGAATCAAATGAAAGTCAAACACATTCAAACAAAGCTATATGAATCAAATGAGAGTCAAATAAATTTAAAAAAAGCTAATTAAATCAAATAAAAGTAAAATACATTCTACAAAGCTAATTGAATCGAATGAAAGTCAAACACATTCAAACAAAGCCTTTTAAATCAAATGAAAGTCAAATACATTCAAAAAAAGCTTTTTAATTTAAATGAAAGTCAAACACATTCAAACGAAGCTATATAAATCAAATGAAAGTGAAATGCATTCTACAAAGCAAATTGAATTAAATGAAATTCAAACACATTCAAACAAAGCTATTTGAATCAAATGACAGTCAAATACATTCTACAAAGCTAATTGAATCAATTGAAAGTCAAACACATTCAAACAAAGCTATTTGAATTAAATGAAAGTCAAATACATTCTACAAAGCTAATTGAATCAAATGAAAGTCAAACACATTCAAACAAAGCTAATTGAATCAAATGAAAGTCAAACACATTCAAACAAATCTATTTGAATTAAATGAAAGTCAAATACATTCTACAAAGCTAATTGAATCAAATGAAAGTCAAATACATTCAAATAAAGCTATTTGAATCAAATGAAAGTCAAATACATTCTTCAAAGCTAATTGAATCAAATGAAAGTCAAACACATTCAAACAAAGCTATTTGAATCAAATGAGAGTCAAATAAATTCAAACAAAGCTAATTAAATCAAATAAAAGTAAAATACATTCTACAAAGCTAATTGAATCAAATGAAAGTCAAACACATTCAAACAAAGCCTTTTAAATCAAATGAAAGTCAAACACATTCAAAAAAAGCTTTTTAATTTAAATGAAAGTCAAACACAGTCAAACAAAGTTATTTGACTCAAATGAAAGTCAAATACATTTTACAAAGCTAATTGAATCAAATTAAAGTCAAACACATTCAAACAAAGCTATTTGAATCAAATGAAAGTCAAATACATTCTACAAAGCTAATTGAATCAAATGAAAGTCAAACACATTCAAACAAAGCTATTTGAATCAATTGAAATTCAAATACATTCTACAAAGCTGATGGAATCAAATGAAAGTCAAACACATTAAAACAAAGCTATTTGAATCAAATGAAAGTCAAATACGTTCTACAAAGCTAATTGAATCAAATAAAAGTGAAACACATTCAAACAAAGCTATTTGAATCAAATGAGAGTAAAATACATTCAAACAAAGCTAATTAAATCAAATAAAAGTCAAATACATTCTACAAAGCTAATTGAATCAAATGAAAGTCAAATACATTCTACAAAGATAATTGAATCAAATGAAAGTCAAACACATTCAAATAAAGCTAATTAAATCAAATAAAAGTAAAATACATTCTACAAAGCTTATTGAATCAAATGAAAGTCAAACACATTTAAACAAAGCTAATTGAAGAAAATGAAAGTCAAATACATTCTACAAAGCAAATTGAAACAAATGAAAGTCAAACACAGTCAAACAAAGTTATTTGAGTCAAATGAAAGTCAAATACATTCTACAAAGCTAATTGAATCAAATGAAAGTCAAACACATTCAAACAAAGCTATTTGAATCAAATGAAAGTTAAATACGTTCTACAAAGCTAATTGTATCAAATGAAAGTCAAACGCAATCAAATAAAGCTATTTGAGTCAAATGAAAGTCAAACACATTCAAACAAAGTTGTTAAAATTAAATGAAAGTGAAATGTATTCTACAAAGCAAATTGAATCAAATGAAAGTTAAACGCATTCAAACAAAGCTATTTGAATCAAATGAAATTCAAATACATTCAACAAAGCTAATTGAATCAAATGAAAGTCAAACACATTCAAACAAAGCTATTTGAATCAAATGAAAGTCAAACACATTCAAACAAAGCTATTTGAATCAAATGAGAGTCAAATACATTCAAACAAAGCTAATTAAATCAAATAAAAGTTTAATACATTCTACAAAGCTAATTGAATTAAATTAAAGTCAAACACATTCAAACAAAGCTAATTGAATCAAATAAAAGTCAAACACATTGAAACAAAGATTTCGAATCAAATGAAAGTCAAATACATTCTACAAAGCTAATTGAATCAAATGAAAGTCAAACACATTCAAACAAAGCTAATTGAATCAAATGAAAGTCAAACACATTCAAACTAATCTATTTGAATTAAATGAAAGTCAAATACATTCTACAAAGCTAATTGAATCAAATGAAAGTCAAACACATTCAAACAAAGCTAATTGAATCAAATGAAAGGCAAACACATTCAACCAAATCTATTTGAATTAAATGAAAGTCAAATACATTCTACAAAGCTAATTGAATCAAATGAAAGTCAAATACATTCAAATAAAGCTATTTGAATCAAATGAAAGTCAAATACATTCTTCAAAGCTAATTGAATCAAATGAAAGTCAAACACATTCAAACAAAGCTATTTGAATCAAATGAGAGTCAAATAAATTCAAACAAAGCTAATTAAATCAAATAAAAGTAAAATACATTCTACAAAGCTAATTGAATCAAATGAAAGTCAAACACATTCAAACAAAGCCTTTTAAATCAAATGAAAGTCAAACACTTTCAAAAAAAGCTTTTTAATTTAAATGAAAGTCAAACATAGTCAAACAAAGTTATTTGACTCAAATGAAAGTCAAATACATTTTACAAAGCTAATTGAATCAAATGAAAGTCAAACACATTCAAACAAAGCTATTTGAATTAAATGAAAGTCAAATACATTCTACAAAGCTAATTGAATCAAATGAAAGTCAAACACATTCAAACAAAGCTATTTGAATCAAATGAAAGTCAAACACATTCAAACAAAGCTATTTGAATCAAATGAGAGTCAAATACATTCAAACAAAGCTAATTAAATCAAATAAAAGTTTAATACATTCTACAAAGCTAATTGAATTAAATTAAAGTCAAACACATTCAAACAAAGCTAATTGAATCAAATGAAAGTCAAACACATTGAAACAAAGATTTCGAATCAAATGAAAGTCAAATACATTCTACAAAGCTAATTGAATCAAATGAAAGTCAAACACATTCAAACAAAGCTAATTGAATCAAATGAAAGTCAAACACATTCAAACTAATCTATTTGAATTAAATGAAAGTCAAATACATTCTACAAAGCTAATTGAATCAAATGAAAGTCAAACACATTCAAACAAAGCTAATTGAATCAAATGAAAGGCAAACACATTCAAACAAATCTATTTGAATTAAATGAAAGTCAAATACATTCTACAAAGCTAATTGAATCAAATGAAAGTCAAATACATTCAAATAAAGCTATTTGAATCAAATGAAAGTCAAATACATTCTTCAAAGCTAATTGAATCAAATGAAAGTCAAACACATTCAAACAAAGCTATTTGAATCAAATGAGAGTCAAATAAATTCAAACAAAGCTAATTAAATCAAATAAAAGTAAAATACATTCTACAAAGCTAATTGAATCAAATGAAAGTCAAACACATTCAAACAAAGCCTTTTAAATCAAATGAAAGTCAAACACATTCAAAAAAAGCTTTTTAATTTAAATGAAAGTCAAACACAGTCAAACAAAGTTATTTGACTCAAATGAAAGTCAAATACATTTTACAAAGCTAATTGAATCAAATGAAAGTCAAACACATTCAAACAAAGCTATTTGAATCAAATGAAAGTCAAATACATTCTACAAAGCTTATTGAATCAAATGAAAGTCAAACACATTCAAACAAAGTTATTTGAATCAATTGAAATTCAAATACATTCTACAAAGCTGATGGAATCAAATGAAAGTCAAACACATTAAAACAAAGCTATTTGAATCAAATGAAAGTCAAATACGTTCTACAAAGCTAATTGAATCAAATAAAAGTGAAACACATTCAAACAAAGCTATTTGAATCAAATGAGAGTAAAATACATTCAAACAAAGCTAATTAAATCAAATAAAAGTTAAATACATTCTACAAAGCTAATTGAATCAAATGAAAGTCAAATACATTCTAAAAAGATAATTGAATCAAATGAAAGTCAAACACATTCAAATAAAGCTAATTAAATCAAATAAAAGTAAAATACATTCTACAAAGCTTATTGAATCAAATGAAAGTCAAACACATTTAAACAAAGCTAATTGAAGAAAATGAAAGTCAAATACATTCTACAAAGCAAATTGAAACAAATGAAAGTCAAACACAGTCAAACAAAGTTATTTGAGTCAAATGAAAGTCAAATACATTCTACAAAGCTAATTGAATCAAATGAAAGTCAAACACATTCAAACAAAGCTATTTGAATCAAATGAAAGTTAAATACGTTCTACAAAGCTAATTGTATCAAATGAAAGTCAAACGCAATCAAATAATGCTATTTGAGTCAAATGAAAGTCAAACACATTCAAACAAAGTTGTTAAAATTAAATGAAAGTGAAATGTATTCTACAAAGCAAATTGAATCAAATGAAAGTTAAACGCATTCAAACAAAGCTATTTGAATCAAATGAGAGTCAAATACATTCTACAAAGCTAATTGAATCAAATGAAAGTCAAACACATTCAAACAAAGCTAATTAAATCAAATGAAAGTCAAATACATTCAACAAAGCTAATTGAATCAAATGAAAGTCAAGCACATTCAAACAAAGCGATTCGAATGAAATGAGAGTCAAATACATTCAAACAAAGCTAATTAAGTAAAATAAAATTCTAATACATTCTACAAAGCTAATTGAATTAAATTAAAGTCAAACACCAAACAAAGCTAATTGAATCAAATGAAAGTCAAACACATTCAAACAAAGATTTCGAATCAAATGAAAGTCAAATACATTCTACAAAGCTAATTGAATCAAATGAAAGTCAAACACATTCAGATAAAGCTATTTGAATCAAATGAAAGTCAATTACATTCTACAAAGCTAATTGAGTCAAATGAAAGTCAAACACATTCAAACAAAGCTATTTGAATCAAATGAGAGTCAAATAAATTCAAACAAAGCTAATTAAATCAAATAAAAGTTAAATACATTCTACAAAGCTAATTGAATCAAATGAAAGTCAAACACATTCAAACAAAGCTAATTGAATAAAATGAAAGTCAAATACATTCAACAAAGCTAATTGAATCAAATGAAAGTCAAGCACATTCAAACAAAGCTATTCGAATCAAATGAGAGTCAAATACATTCAAACAAAGCTAATTAAATCAAATAAAAGTCTGATACATTTTACAAAGCTAATTGAATTAAATTAAAGTCAAACACATTCAAACAAAGCTAATTAAATCAAATGAAAGTCAAACACATTCAAACAAAGATTTCAAATCAAATGAAAGTCAAATACATTCTACAAAGCTAATTGAATCAAATGAAAGTCAAACACATTCAAATAAAGCTATTTGAATCAAATGAAAGTCAAATACATTCTACAAAGCTAATTGAATCAAATGAAAGTCAAACACATTAAAACAAAGCTATTTGAATCAAATGAGAGTTAAATAAATTCAAACAAAGCTAATTAAATCAAATAAAAGTAAAATACATTCTGCAAAGCTAATTAAATCAAATGAAAGTCAAACACATTCAAACAAAGCCTTTTAAATCAAATGAAAGTCAAACACATTTAAAAAAAGCTTTTTAATTTAAATGAAAGTCAAACACATTCAAACAAAGCTATATAAATCAAATGAAAGTGAAATGCATTCTACAAAGCAAATTGAAATAAATGAAATTCAAACACATTCAAACAAAGCTATTTGAATCAAATGACAGTCAAATACATTCTACAAAGCTAATTGATTCAATTGAAAGTCAAACACATTCAAACAAAGCTATTTGAATTAAATGAAAGTCAAATACATTCTACAAAGCTAATTGAATCAAATGAAAGTCAAACACATTCAAACAAAGCTAATTGAATCAAATGATAGTCAAACACATTCAAACAAATCTATTAGAATTAAATGAAAGTCAAATACATTCTACAAAGCTAATTGAATCAAATGAAAGTCAAATACATTCAAATAAAGCTATTTGAATCAAATGAAAGTCAAATACATTCTTCAAAGCTAATTGAATCAAATGAAAGTCAAACACATTCAAACAAAGCTATTTGAATCAAATGAGAGTCAAATAAATTCAAACAAAGCTAATTAAATCAAATAAAAGTAAAATACATTCTACAAAGCTAATTGAATCAAATGAAAGTCAAACACATTCAAACAAAGCCTTTTAAATCAAATGAAAGTCAAACACATTCAAAAAAAGCTTTTTAATTTAAATGAAAGTCAAACACAGTCAAACAAAGTTATTTGACTCAAATGAAAGTCAAATACATTTTACAAAGCTAATTGAATCAAATGAAAGTCAAACACATTCTAACAAAGCTATTTGAATCAAATGAAAGTCAAATACATTCTACAAAGCTAATTGAATCAAATGAAAGTTAAACACATTCAAACAAAGCTATTTAAATCAATTGAAAGTCAAATACATTCTACAAAGCTGATGGAATCAAATGAAAGTTAAACACATTCAAACAAAGCTATTTGAATCAAATGAAAGTCAAATACGTTCTACAAAGCTAATTGAATCAAATAAAAGTGAAACACATTCAAACAAAGCTATTTGAATCAAATGAGAGTAAAATACATTCAAACAAAGCTAATTAAATCAAATAAAAGTCAAATACATTCTACAAAGCTAATTGAATCAAATGAAAGTCAAATACATTCTACAAAGATAATTGAATCAAATGAAAGTCAAACGCATTCAAACAAAGCTAATTGAATCAAATGAAAGTCAAACACATTCAACAAAGCTAATTGAATCAAATGAAAGTCAAACACATTCAAACGAAGCTAATTTAATCAAATGAAAGTCAAGCACATTCAAACAAAGCTATTTGAATCAAATGAGAGTCAAATACATTGAAACAAAGCTAATTAAATCAAATAAAAGTCTAATACATTCTACCAAGCTAATTGAATTAAATTAAAGTCAAACACATTCAAACAAAGCTAATTGAATCAAATGAAAGTCAAACACATTCAAACAAAGATTTCGAATCAAATAAAAGTCAAATACATTCTACAAAGCTAATTGAATCAAATGAAAATCAAACTCATTCAAATAAAGCTATTTAAATCAAATGAAAGTCAAATATATTCTACAAAGCTAATTGAATCAAATGAAAGTCAAACACATTCAAACAAAGCTATATGAATCAAATGAGAGTCAAATAAATTTAAAAAAAGCTAATTAAATCAAATAAAAGTAAAATACATTCTACAAAGCTAATTGAATCAAATGAAAGTCAAACACATTCAAACAAAGCCTTTTAAATCAAATGAAAGTCAAATACATTCAAAAAAAGCTTTTTAATTTAAATGAAAGTCAAACACATTCAAACGAAGCTATATAAATCAAATGAAAGTGAAATGCATTCTGTTTAGGGTGAAAATACCCTAAGACACGTGGCCCAATAAAGGCGATGTTTAGGGTGAAAATACCCTAAGACACGTGGCCCAATAAAGGCTTGACACGTGTCAATCTTTCAGCGGTCTGCAAAGGCCCAATTCCTTTGCAGACACGTGTCCCTTATACCCTAATTGAGGTACAGTTCTCCCTTACTATAAATAGTAAGGGTAGACCTCATTTATGACACATATACATTAATTGCAACCACAAAAAAACCAAACAAAGCCCAAACCTACTGAAACGCTCTCGAACCGAGAAGCTTTTACTGTTCTTATTCCACTTCGAAAAGATACTAACTTAATCTTCGGAGGCGGAACTCCCACCCCCCATCCGGAGTCTCCGTTACTTGTGCAGGTACAGGCGTAAGAAGGAAGTCTGCTAGGAAATTGTAACTCTCCCGAAGGACACATAGAAAACCCCCAAACATCTGGCGCCGTCTGTGGGGAGAGTACTTTCTAGATGACATCTGAGCCTATACTACCTGGTAAAGGCAATCTGCCTACTGGGGAGGTTGAGGTCCAAGATACAGCCGATAACTATGACTTGGAAGCCTACACTGCTGCGGATGGCTCTTTGAGGACCAAGAACACCCGTTCCAAAGATAAGAGAGAACGGGAAGGGAACCAGGCGGCTCCTAGCAAGCCAACTAGGGGGCCGCTTGGGTTAACCTCTACCGCTGGAGACTCCCCAGTCTCCAGAGATGAGCTCATGAATATGATGATGAGCTTCAAAGGAGAGATCAAAGGCCTTCTGGACTATACAGCCGGCCCCCGTAAGGGTCAGGCGGAAGAAAGGTGTCACGGTAAAAAGACAGCCAAAACAGTAAAGGGTAGAGCATCTACCCCGCATCCGAAGTCAAACATGCCGGCTAGGCTCTTTGATTTCTCGAAGATGCACACTCCTATAGATGGAGTCAGAAAGCCCGTCCGGCACATTCAGCCGGATGGAACCAAGAAAGTCTATTCTGATGCCCGGACGCTCATCCAAGATAAAAAGACTCAGCGATCCGAGTCGGCATCAACATCGACCTTTCGAGACAGCTTCAATGCCACCTCAGGAAGGCACTCGAGAACAAACAATGACAGCCAGACGAGCGAGGTTTCCGCTCGATCCGACCCCCATATGATCCAACCGGCAGTACATGGAACACCGTATACGCCCTTTGGATCCCCCTATGCACAGGCAGGTATTTTCGGGGGGCAGCATCAGCCGCCCGTCCAGCCTATGGACTGGCAGCTCCGGCTGCTCAACCTTGGGGAACAGCCAACGGCGTTCTCCAGAGAAATCACCGAGATGACCCAGCCGTCTAAAATCAAAAACGTGTTGGTAGGCGCCTACGACGGTACCACCAACCCGAAAGATCACCTTATGGCATACACCAACCTGATGTATTTGCAGGGTTTGGATGACGCCGCATGGTGCCGGTGCTTCCCGGCTACGTTGAAAGGGATTGCTCAACGTTGGTTTGGTAACCTCCCAGCCGGATGCATCAATAATTTCAGGACCTTGGCCTACTGGTTTACGTCCAACTTTTCTATGAACATCCCTGCCAAGAAAACAAGCCTTGATCTAGGGGCAATACAACAGGGAGACAAAGAGGGGCTCCGGTCATATGTCAGGCGGTTTAACCCGATGAGGATCCAAATCCATGGATTGTCTGATGACGTTGCCTATACTGATTTCTTCAAAGGCTTAAAAGATGGATCAACTTTTAAGTTTGACTTGGTTAGGAAGAGGGTCTCCACTCTTCACGAGGCACTCATGAAGGCGGAGGCCTACATTCAGGCAGTGGAATTGTGTGCTGTTAAACTTCCAACGGATTACAAAAGATCCGATAAAAAAGAGAATCGGCCTACCCAGTCGGCCAAAAAGGAAGACAAGAGAAAGGGGGTATGGGCGGCAGACTCATCCGGACAACCTTTCCAGAAAAGGAAGAGGTCGAATCCGTATGTGCCAAAGTACGAGTTCAACAAGGACTGTGCCTCCATTCTCAACGAAGTAAAGGACCGGTTGAATCTTGAAAAACCGTCTCCTATGAAGAGTCCTCTAAGCGCCCGGGATAAGAGCAAATATTGTCTTTTTCACGAGGAAATTGGCCACGACACTGAGGGTTGCTTTAGCCTCAGGCGGCTCTTCGACCGGCTCGCTGATGAGGGGGCTCTCAAATCTTATCTTTCCAAGTCAAGGGGTACTCCTAAACAAGCAAGAGGACCACCCCCAAAGAAGACGGCTATTCAATCGGATACGGATGAGGAAACCATCCTGACCATAGCCGGTGGATTTGCGGGAGGTGGGCCTACCATCCGGGGCACAAAAGACAACATTCGGAAACTGGTCAACTCAGTGGATGAGGGCCAGTCGTCTGAATATTCATTTCCGGAAGTTAACATCTCCGAGAGAGATAGGGGCGAGGTCAGGCGGCCTCATGATGACCCCATAGTCATCGAGTGCAAAATCGCCAATCAAAGAGTTGGCCGGATCTTGATTGATACCGGGAGCTCATCCGACCTCATCAGCTACCGGTGCTTGGAGAAACTCAAGTATAAGCCCAGTAGCATGCTTCCGGCCTCATACCCTCTTGTAGGTTTTGGGGGAGGAGTAGTACATCCGGTGGGCATGATTGATCTACCCATCCGGTTCGGAGAGAAGGGTAAGGGCCGGCATATGGTGGTCAAGTTTCTTGTTGTAGAAGAGCTGACTGCCTACAATCTGATTATTGGCCGTCCAACCCTTAACCTCTCAAAGGAAGTCATCATCCCATCTCTAATGTTGATAAAGTTTGAAAGGGATGATGGCACAGTCGGTTCCTTGAGTGGGGACCAAAAGATGGCGAGAGAGTGTTACCTCTCGGACATCAAACCAACGCTTGACACAGGCGGTCAAGAGAAAGAAATTGTTGAACTTGACGACTGTGATCAAAGCTTACCGGCTACAAAGCCAGCCGGTAAAAAGAGGAAGGCGGACCAACTGGCGCCTGTGAAGGAGAAACAATAGCAATCACTGTCCGGGGAGAGGACAAACGTCCTTCGCCCTCAGCCGGCAGGAGAAATAACTGATGTTGTCCTTGAAGACTGTCGGCCGGACAGAACCGTCAAGGTTGGAACGGCTGCGTTTGAAAGTTTGGGATCAGGTTTGCTCCTTTTGCTGAAGGAGTTCAAAGATGTGTTTGCCTTTGAAGTAGAAGAGATGCCGGGTGTAAGTCCGGATCTTGCTGTACATAGACTTGCTGTGGATCCTAAGAAGAAGCCGGTCAGGCAAAAGAAAAGGAACCATGGCGAGGAAAGGTCCCAGGCGGCAGCAACCGAGGTCAAGAAACTCTTGGATGCTGGATTCATCCGGCATTGTTACTACCCGGATTGGGTAGCCAATGTCGTCCTTGTGAAAAAGCCGAATGGAACCTGGCGGATGTGTGTAGATTACACGGACCTCAACAGGGCTTGTCCAAAGGATAGCTACCCGCTTCCAAAGATAGATCATTTGGTAGACTCTACAGCCGGCCATGCCCTGATGAGTTTTATGGACGCCTATTCCGGCTTCCATCAGATACCCTTGTGGAAGAAAGACCAAGAGAAGACGGCTTTCGTCACAGATCAAGGGCTATATTGCTACAAGGTGATGCCGTTTGGGTTGAAGAATGCGCCTGCTACTTTCCAGCGAATGATGATGAGTTTTATGGACGCCTATTCCGGCTTCCATCAGATACCCTTGTGGAAGAAAGACCAAGAGAAGACGGCTTTCGTCACAGATCAAGGGCTATATTGCTACAAGGTGATGCCGTTTGGGTTGAAGAATGCGCCTGCTACTTTCCAGCGAATGATGAACTCGGTCTTTTATGATCAGATTAGAAGGAACGTGGAGGTGTACATTGATGACATGATTGTCAAATCAAAGCTGCAGGCGAATCATCTAGCCGACCTCCGAGAAACTCTCACCACCCTCAGACGGCATAAAGTCATGTTAAATCCAAAAAAATGCGTCTTTGGAGTTGAGTCCGGGAAGTTTCTTGGATTTTTGATTGATCAGAGGGACATAGAGGCCAATCCGGACAAAGTACAGGCGGTGATTGACATGCAGTCGCCACGTACCGTCAGGGAAGCTCAAAAGCTTACTGGTTGCCTGGCGGCATTGGGGAGATTCCTCAGCCGGTCAGGTGACAAGTGCCTGTATTTCTTTCAAGCAATCAAAAAGAGGTCAAGGTTTGAATGGGGTGAAGAGGCTGAGACGGCATTTCAACGGCTGAAGCAACACCTGCATTCATTGCCAAGATTGGTGAGTCCCTTACCCCAGGAGGCTCTCTACATGTACTTGGCCGTCTCGGATCACTCCTTGAGCGCCGTCCTCCTTGCTGACAGAGACGGTAATCAGCTCCCGGTATACTTTATAAGCCATGTACTCCGGAATGCTAAACTTCGTTATCCATGATCGAAAAATTCGGTATGGCTTTGTTCAAAGCAGTCAAGCGGCTGAAACCGTATTTTTTAGCACATCCGGTGACCGTTTACACTGATCAGCCGCTCAAAAGGCCTATGACCACTTTAGAGTCATCCGGAAGAATGATTAAATGGGCTGTGGAAATCCAAAGCTTAGAAATCACTTTCGAACCCAGGCGAGCAGTGAAGGGTCAGGCGTTTGCCGACTTCATCGTTGAAATGACAAGGCCAATACAGCCGGATAAAACTGATGAAGTTTGGAGGGTTTATGTAGACGGGAGCTCTACGATGAATGGTTGCGGAGCGGGTGTAATTATTCACTCTCCGGAGGGGGACAAATACGAGTATGCTCTACGGTTCAAGTTTCAAGCTTCGAATAATGAAGCTGAATACGAAGCCCTGCTAGCCGGTATACGCATGTGTAAGGCAGTCGGGGCAAGGAAAGTTGATGCCTGCTCAGATTCCCAACTCATCGTTAGCCAGTACAACGGTGACTACGAGGCCACCCATCCGGTGATGATTATGTATCTGCAGGCGGTCAAAGAGGAGGCTGGGGCATTTGATGAATTCAACCTAAGTCAAGTACCCAGATCCGAGAATAATCAGGCGGATGCACTATCCAAACTTGCATCCTCCGCCACATGTGATACGCCTAGATCAGTCTTCTGGGAAGTCATGGAAAAGAAAAGCATTGAACATGACCCCATTGGAGTTCTAGATCGAAGCTCCACATGGATGGACCCCATCCGGAATTACTTGGTAGACGGCACTCTACCGGAAACCTCATCCGAAGCAGCTGCTCTTAAAAGACGAGCATTAAGCTTCGCAATGCACAAGGGTGAACTGTTCCGGAAGGGTTACTTGCAGCCGCTATTCAAGTGTGTTACCCCAGAACGGGGCAAGGAAATACTGGAAGATCTCCACGCCGGCTTCTGTGGATCTCACATTGGCGGGAGGACCCTCGCCAAAAGAACCCGGCGGCAAGGATACTTTTGGCCTACACTAGAGGCGGATGCATTAGATCTGGTGAAAAGATGCGACAAGTGCCAGAGGTTCGGCCGGCTGATAAGGCAGCCGGCAACTGATATGTCAGCTATTCACAGCCCAATTCCCTTTGCAAAATGGGGCATGGATATTTTGGGGCCATACACTCCTGCCCCAGGCGGCAGAAGATACATTTTGGTGGCTGTTGATTACTTCACCAAGTGGGTTGAGGCCGAGGCGGTAAAGGGCATCAAAACTAAGGATGTCATCTCCTTCATTTGGAGAAATGTCATCACCCGGTTCGGTGTACCAATGTCAATGGTCTTTGACAATGGCCCCCAGTTCGACACGCCTTTCCTGAAGACTTGGTTGCAAGATCAAGGGATTTCCCACTACTTTGCATCCGTTGGCCGTCCGCAAGCAAACGGTCAAGTTGAAGCTTTCAACAAGCTCATCTCAGGCGGCATAAAGAAAAAGATCGAGAAGGCAGGCGGGCTTTGGGCAGAAGAGTTAACTCACGTTCTTTGGTCCATCAGAACTACTGAGAAGGGGTCAACCGGTGAAACTCCATTCCTTATGGCATATGGCACAGAGGCGGTGCTTCCCATTGAATTATATGAGCCAACACTTCGAATCATGTTGTATGATGAAGAGGCAAATTGGGAAGCCATGCGCCTGTCTCTGGATACTCTTCCAGAAAGAAGGGGCAACGCCGCTTTGCGTCATGAAATCTACCGCCTTCGAATGACGAGGGCCTACAACAAAAAGGTGCTTAAACGCCCCCTCAAAGTTGGAGATTTTGTATTACGGAAGCTTGAAGCAACCGGTAGGGCATACGAACAAGGGAAACTAACCCCAAATTGGGAGGGACCCTACCGGATTTTTGAAGAAGTTAGAAATGGCACATACCGCCTGGAAACCCCAGACGGAATGCGGCTGCCTCGTACCTGGAATGTAGATAACTTGAAAAAGTACTACTTCTAAGGATTGAAATGTGAAAGCATATAATTTCCATTCATACAATTGTATTTGCACCTGTCTAGTGCAAGAACACAGACGGAAGAACACTTGTTAAAACCACTGCTCCAAAAAGAGCAGTCATCCGGTGACACCCATCCGGGTGAATCACTGAAGAGAACAGCTCCCTTCTGGGTGGAACATTGTTCTAGCGATCCCATAACTCAAACGGCGTTTGTCTAAAACGATTTGCAGCCGTTAGAAATGATCCTTTGCATCTGGGATTCATCCGGCAAGGACCCAAAAGAGGTCCATCCGGGTGAATCACTGGAGAGAACAGCTCCCTTCTGGGTTGAACATTGTTCTAGCGATCCAATAACTCAACGGCATTTGTCAAACAATTTTGCAGCCGTTAGAAATGATCCTTTGCATCTAGTATTCATCCGGTAAGGACCCAAAAGAGGTCCATCCGGAAAAATGAAATTCCTAATGAGCCACCGTAACCACCTAAACGGTTTTACATCCCATCCTATATATAATTCTACCAGACGGGGCAAGGTTAGGTCAGTCACTGACCCCCCATCCGGCTTCCATGAAACGACTGCCTGTCTACTGTTGGGGTAAACAGGTAGCCATTTCAGGGGCATATTGTGGTATCTCTTCTTCATCCGGCATATATAGAACGGCTGAAATACTTGTAAAAATGCATATAAAAAAAAATTGCAAATAATAGATAGAAAACCCGACTGTGTCGGTTAATAAATTAATTGAAATGTTAGCCGGACCCCTGTCCGAGAAAGATACATCGAAAATACACGGCACGCAGGCCGGTAAAAAAAGAAAGAAAATATCAATCTTGCTGTTGCTCTTGTTGCTGAGGCTGCTCCAACCCTTGAGCTTGCCCAACCTGAGTCTCAGCCGTCTGCTCCTGCAGCTGCTCCGGCTGGTTTCCCATTGGCACCCCATCCGGCTCTGACCCTAACCCCTTCTCAGCCCACTCGTCGAAAGGAGGAGGGGCAGGAGTGCCGAGTACTCGAGCTTCATAAACTTCAGAAGCATACAAGTAACGGAGGTTGAAATAGTCAAAGTTAGAGTTCGGATGGATGAGGCCCCAAGCCAGCTTCATGCGCTCCTCGCAGTCGGCTTCATTCTCTGTAATCAGGCGGCTGAGTTCCTCGTTCAGCTCCTTTTTGTGGGCCGCCTGAATATTAGTGAGTTGGACAGTCAGCTCGCTGTTCTTCTGGCGGAGGTTGGCATTTTCCTTGTCAGCTCCTTCCAGAGCTCTGAGATCAGCCTGGAGGTCCTTGACCTTAAGCTCAAGTTCATCAACTTTCTTTTTGGCCTCATCCCCAGCCAGCACAGCCTCTTTCAGTAATTCCTCCTGTTGCAACTCTCTCTCTTTAGTTGCCAAATCATATTTAATAGTGTGAAATTGACTAACGTCAATTAGGTCAAGGGCACGCTTCTGAGCGTCTCTTACCTCCTCTTGCTTTTTACGCAAGGGGACTCGGAGCCCGTCCACTCTCAGCATCACCTATGGTACCAACCGGAAAAGGAGTTAGAACTAATGATATTAATTACTACTCATCCGGCAAAAGCAGAGCTTGAGACAAGCATAGGGCATTCGGGTTATTTACCTCAGCAAGAAGAGAGTTGATGCGATCCAGGTTAACCTGGTGTACAGCCGGCACCGCCTCCTTTTCAGAACGGGTCAGAGTCTTGACCATTCTCTTGGCGTATTGGTTGTAGTCGGGCCGGCTGGTAGAGTCATCTGCAAAGGAAGGGTTATCTGTCAGATACTGGGCATAGGCGCCGCCTATATTCATGCGGCTGCCAGAGGAGCCCCCAGACTGGCTTGCTTGAGTTTTGACTCTCATATGCCCAAGCGGCCAGGGGGGGTCAAAGGCAGAGGTTTTACCTTGTACAGGCTGTGGGGTGCCATCCCCCCCAGCCGCATCTTCCCTGCAGTGGTTGGCCTGGCAGGGTCAGACGTCCTCTTTGCGGGACTAGCTGCCAAAGGTGGACCCGGCAGCCTTGGAGCTTTTGAAGCCGGCTGGGGTATCACACCAGCCGGTCTTTTGTGCATGCTTGCTAGTGATTTTGGCATGCCTTGGGTTCCACCCTGAAAATAGTCAAAACAAAGCAATCAGTTAGAAACAAAGGCAGATCATATGTCATCCGGTAAGAAATGGAAGAGGTTTTACTCCATTCTTGGCGGCCAGTGCCGCCTTCTTCTCTTCGATTTGCTTCTTTCTCAGCTCAATAGCTGAGAAGGCAGGTGTCTTTTCAGGAGGCACCATTCTTTTAGCTTTACCTGCAAAAAAGGGAAATTCGAGTAAGAGCGTGTACGCATAATCAGGCGTCAGAATACCGGATGGGTTAATGAACCTACTCTTTTTAAACATTGAACTTAGATTGCAAAGGGACAAGAAGGACTCGTCCCTGAACCATTCCGGGAGGGGTACCCAGAACTTTGGGATGATGATTTCACTACCGTCCTCCATCAGATGGGTCGTTTTGAGGAAGAGACCCGTCTCCATTATTTGGTCCCAGGCCTCAGACGGCACTTTCGGGAGCGCGCATTTTTTGCCCAGCAATGCCGGGTGCTTATTATACCGCCGCAGCCGGTGATTTAGGGAAGTGGAAGGAGAAGAGACGACATAAAATTTGCTCTTCCAGTTGGTCCACTTTGATGGCTTCTCCAAAGTCATCATGTATTCTTGGTTGGTGGTAAGGGTGTACCAGGCATTCCACCCACCCGGAGCCCGGCTGAGGTAATGCATGTGTGCAAAAGCCTCCAACTAGGGTTCACCTCCTGCAGCTCACATGCGGCAATGTACCCCAAAATATTGACCCAAGAGTTAGGAGTCAATTGCCATACGCCCAAGTCATACCCCAGCAATATGTCCTTGATGCAGGGGTGAAGGGGGAACCGGAGGCCTGCTTTGAATGCCGCCTCATAACAGCCGAAAAAATCATCGGCATGGTCCAAGTCGTCCGTCCATACGACGGCTGCATTAACAGGCGGGACTCTTATTTCCCAGTCCTTCCCAACTGGTTTCCTTTTAAAAAGAAAGGCAGGAAGGGTTGCAGTAAGGGTGACCACGTCTCTTGCAGACATGGTCATGTCAGTCGGATCTCCCTTAGCCGGCCATTTGTAGGCCTCTTCAACAATAGGCTCAGCCTCCTGTGCAGGGGCTTCAGATTCGGACCCAGACCCTTCTCCAGCAGATTCATCGCCGGATCCTTCGGCATTAGAATCAGAGTCTTCTAATATGCTATCACCCGGTGTGCTCGGACCACTCGGGGAATCTTGACGAGTCCCCAGGGTTTCTTCCAAAGGAATTTCACCAGACGGTCCTGCCGTCTGGTCCTCGTTTCTGGGATCAGCCGGATCTTCGGCTGCGTCGTCGGACTTGTAATCCGGGTCAACTGCCGTCCATCTTATCCGAGCCATTCTGTCCTGCACATGAACAGAGACGGTCGGATTCGAGGTAGGTGAAGGTTCGCCCAAATACCCCCAGACGGCAGTCCCAGTCCTAGACTCAGCCGTGCCTGGTGACCGCCTGACAGCAGTCGTAAACTGTGCCGAGTGTATAATTGAAGGGTCCATATCCTATCTATGCAACCGGAAAATTAACAAAAAGAATTGAAAAAGGGTGCAGACGGTACCTTTGGAGGTTGGAATTTGCTGAGATGGTGGCTTGAAACCTACACAGGCGGAAATCTCCGAATGTGTTTGAAGCTGAAATAAAGAAAAATAGATCAGACATGTTTAATTGGAAGCTCATTTAAAAGCCCCCCAAGCGGTGGAGTCCCGGATGAGGGATAACAGAGATGGGCTGGAAACTGCTCAAACGACCCCCATACGGGTAAAAGCCGGATGGGGGCTATTTGTATGTTTGAGAAAAAGCCAGGGCTGCTCAAACGACCCTCATACGGTTAAATGCCGGATGGGGGCAATTTGAATGATGTTTGAGAAAAAGCCAAGGCTGCTCAAACTACCCTCATACGGTTAAATGCCGGATGGGGGCAATTTGAATGATGTTTGAGAAAAAGCCAAGGCTGCTCAAACTACCCCCATACGGTTAAATGCCGGATGGGGGCAATTTGAATGATGTTTGAGAAAAAGCCAAGGCTGCTCAAACTACCCCCATACGGTTAAATGCCGGATGGGGGCAATTTTGATGCGGATGCATTCAACGTTTCCTTTCTTGGTCCGTTTCTTTAATGTTTCTTAGATTAGATTTTGGCTTACAAGTTTTTACCTTTCACTTGAAAGGGTTTTTCTTGTTTTAAGCATTAGGATTTCTATTTTGATTAGGAATTGTTTTGGTCTAGTGAGTTCCTATTTGAATTAGGACTTGTCTTTAGCAAAAGAGATTCCTAATTGGATTAGGACTTGTTTTTAGCAAAGTAAATTCCTAAGTGGATTAGGACTTGACTTTGGTTTTTAGGCGTGTCTAGGAGTTTTAGGAGGATTGAATACCTAATCTAAGTTGAATTAAGCTTAGTTAGTTTAGTCATATCCGAATTAGGAACTTGGGGATCAAGTTTCGGTTTTCTTAGGTTTTCTAGGTCAAATGGGATTCTAATTCAATTAGGATTAGTTTTCTAATTTGATTAGGTTTAGAATTAGTTTTGAGTCTATAAATAAAGGTTGTAAACTTTGAATTAAAGAAGAAGTTTTTTTTGTTGATTAAAGCTTTATTGCTTGTTAATTTGGAACGTTTCTTTCCAAGTTTTCTTTGTGTTTGACGAGTGAAGTTAAACATAAAAACCCTTAGATTAGGCGAGTGAAACCTGATTTAAGAGAGGTTAGATTAATTAGTGAGTGAAGCTAATTCAAACTATCCTCAAAAAACCCCTAAATCACGAGATTAAGGTGAGTGAAGCCTTGAAATCAGATTTAGAACCCTTAGGTGAAAACAAACGAGTGAAGCTTGTTTAAACCTAAGACCAAACGAATCAAGAAACGCATCAAATGGTATCAGAGCTTTTGGTGTGATTATTGAGTCGTTATATCCTTATTCTTGAGCAATCAAGAATCAATTCGTGCTAGTTTCTTGGTTCTTGTTCTTCTCGGCGCAGATCTGGACCAGTTGGAAGTTTTAGGTTACTGCGAACTATATACTTGGTATTTTTCGGTGATTCTTTTTTGGTTGGATTCCTATTGGACTAAAATTATAGACTGTAAAATTTCGTGGTCATTGGATAAGTGACGCAAAATCTACAGCAACAAACATTCAAGAGAAGATTATTGATTGTGCGCAAATATGGTGAGCAAATCAACGGAAACTCACTTGCTTGAAAAGATGGCTTCTTTGATGGAACAAAAACATTACTTTTATGAATCATATGAAAGGTCTTGAAGGGGATCATTATGATACATCTCAAGTGCTACTTGGTGAAGGCGTTTGTGCTTCTCTTAGTGCAAAAGATCTCGTTCCTTGTTATGATGTAACTTGAGGACAAGTTCGTTTTCAAGAGGGGGAGTATGATGCGGATGCATTCAACGTTTCCTTTCTTGGTCCGTTTCTTTAATGTTTCTTAGATTAGATTTTGGCTTACAAGTTTTTACCTTTCACTTGAAAGGGTTTTTCTTGTTTTAAGCATTAGGAATTTCTATTTTGATTAGGAATTGTTTTGGTCTAGTGAGTTCCTATTTGAATTAGGACTTGTCTTTAGCAAAAGAGATTCCTAATTGGATTAGGACTTGTTTTTTAGCAAAGTAAATTCCTAAGTGGATTAGGACTTGACTTTGGTTTTTAGCGTGTCTAGGAGTTTTAGAGGATTGAATACCTAATCTAAGTTGAATTAAGCTTAGTTAGTTTAGTCATATCCGAATTAGGAACTTGGGGATCAAGTTTCGGTTTTCTTAGGTTTTCTAGGTCAAATGGGATTCTAAATTCAATTATGATACATATCCGAATTAGGAACTTGGGTATCTAAGTTGAAAGATGTTTGAAAGCAAAGGTTGATCAAAACCACCCCCATACGGCTAAAGGCCGGATGGGGTTACTTATGACTAGTCTGAATAAAAACAAGTTGGCTCAAAGGGGTCCCATGCGGCACAATGCCGGATGGGAGTGTATTAAACATTCCAGACGGCAAAACGCCGGATGAGGGGGATTTTTGGACTTGTCCCAAGCCAGCCCCATGCGGCAAAATGACGGATGAGGGCATTTTACAACTAGGGAAATATTTCAAAAACCTCACACGGGAAATCCCGGATGAGGTAGGGGTAATTCAGAAATTTTGGACAAAATATACCCAGGCGGCAAAATGCCGAGTGAGGTCCTTAATCTAGGGGCAAAAAGAGGGAGAATGCAGACGGTACCTTGCTAAATCCGCACTCAGCCGGAAGGCAGATGTCAAGTACTTGCGAAAACCGGATGCTCGAAAGTCTTGAAAGAAGCAGCCGGTATCAGAGCTTCTCAGGAAATTTTTGAAATAAAAAAGTGCGGAGGAAAGAGGTAGCCACCCTACTTATAGAAAGAGGCAGAAGGCGAACAGTCACCTTCTGCACGAAAATTTGAAATTCAAGAGGGGGGAAGCAGACGAACCGTCACTTACCCCATGCACCCTACGTCTGTCACAGATGACACGTGAGTTTGCCACATCTCACCTGTGAGGGGCAGATGTTTAGGGTGAAATACCCTAAGACACGTGGCCCAATAAAGGCGATGTTTAGGGTGAAAATACCCTAAGACACGTGGCCCAATAAAGGCTTGACACGTGTCAATCTTTCAGCGGTCTGCAAAGGCCCAATTCCTTTGCAGACACGTGTCCCTTATACCCTAATTGAGGTACAGTTCTCCCTTACTATAAATAGTAAGGGTAGACCTCATTTATGACACATATACATTAATTGCAACCACAAAAAAACCAAACAAAGCCCAAACCTACTGAAACGCTCTCGAACCGAGAAGCTTTTACTGTTCTTATTCCACTTCGAAAAGATACTAACTTAATCTTCGGAGGCGGAACTCCCACCCCCCATCCGGAGTCTCCGTTACTTGTGCAGGTACAGGCATAAGAAGGAAGTCTGCTAGGAAATTGTAACTCTCCCGAAGGACACATAGAAAACCCCCAAACACATTCTACAAAGCAAATTGAATTAAATGAAATTCAAACACATTCAAACAAAGCTATTTGAATCAAATGACATTTAAATACATTCTACAAAGCTAATTGAATCAATTGAAAGTCAAACACATTCAAACAAAGCTATTTGAATTAAATGAAAGTCAAATACATTCTACAAAGCTAATTGAATCAAATGAAAGTCAAACACATTCAAACAAAGCTAATTGAATCACATGAAAGTCAAACACATTCAAACAAATCTATTTGAATTAAATGAAAGTCAAATACATTCTACAAAGCTAATTGAATCAAATGAAAGTCAAATACATTCAAATAAAGCTATTTGAATCAAATGAAAGTCAAATACATTCTTCAAAGCTAATTGAATCAAATGAAAGTCAAACACATTCAAACAAAGCTATTTGAATCAAATGAGAGTCAAATAAATTCAAACAAAGCTAATTAAATCAAATAAAAGTAAAATACATTCTACAAAGCTAATAGAATCAAATGAAAGTCAAACACATTCAAACAAAGCCTTTTAAATCAAATGAAAGTCAAACACATTAAAAAACAGCTTTTTAATTTAAATGAAAGTCAAACACAGTCAAACAAAGTTATTTGACTCAAATGAAAGTCAAATACATTTTACAAAGCTAATTGAATCAAATGAAAGTCAAACACATTCAAACAAAGCTATTTGAATCAAATGAAAGTCAAATACATTCTACAAAGCTAATTGAATCAAATGAAAGTCAAACACATTCAAACAAAGCTATTTGAATTAAATGAAAGTCAAATACATTCTACAAAGCTAATTGAATCAAATGAAAGTCAAACACATTCAAACAAAGCTAATTGAATCAAATGAAAGTCAAACACATTCAAACAAATCTATTT